>NW_003299106.1:1158972-1301871 GCF_000151645.1 Tuber melanosporum
CTATTAGCTGCCTCTATAGGAGTATACTTTTTTATGCAGGAAAAAGGCCTCGCGAAACTAAAAGTTTAGTATCTTAAATACAATGAAATACAGAAGGTATATATATAAAAAAAATGAATAAGACAAAAGGGAAAATATAGATAATAAGGTATTATACCTCCTTCGACAGCAATGACAGCATTTAGGCAATCAGGCATACTTGATATTAGTTCTTCCATTCGCTCCTCTCCTATCTCTGCCTAAATTATCCTTAAACAATCTTCTAAATTCATAACATTTCCTATCCAGCCCCCAGTTTTAGCCATTTCACTCTCCAGGTCAAGCCATAGGATTTCTATTAGATTTAGGTCTGATGACTGTTCTGGCCAAAGCATCATATCTACCTCATTTAACTCTCTATAAGTCCAGGTGTGCTTCATAAATTCTAGTACCCCATTCTCTATAACCCATGCCCATCCATACTCTTCACAACCGTGATGCCAGAAAGCTATCAGATATGACTCCATAACCAGGTCTATGTAACCTGCAGAGTCCCTCTTTGCTTTACTGTCAATAAACACTATCTCTGACTTGATTGTTCCACAAATCCTGTCCAAGCCATTTTAGACTCCCTTCCCTGCTCGAAGCTTTGATCTATACAGTTGGGATGAAATTTTTCATGCTCGAGCCGAATTTCCCATGGCTGATGCCTTAACCTAGCCGTTGAAAATGTGGATTCATCTGTCCACAAAACTCTCCCCCACCCCTCACGGGTCAAATGAAGCCTTTCATGACATTATGCCTCACATTTTGGCTTGTTTGCAGGACAGATATTGAACTTTCATGATGATATACACTTGTGATATCCAAGCTTCTCTACTACTTTCTTGATTGTTCTTGGTGAGCTGGCATAACCCGTGTCAATTCTAATTTGCTCTCAAATAAACTGGCATGTACAAGCATCTCAGGTAATAAAAACTACAGATTATGAAATTTCAGATTCATCAAAGATTGGTGGACGGCCTGCTCAAAGAGTATTGGAGTGTATGCTATTAAATTTTGTTCTTATGTATATCTATACTTTATTAGCAATTTCCCAGTCCACTTCCGTGAATGACATAGCTTACCTTTAAGTAGGTACAAAAATCTATTTTCAGCTCTTCTGCTATTCGTCTCCAACTTCATCCTGCATTTTCACGTAAGGTAATAGCTTTATGGCGATCATCACAGGTTGTCTCCACAAGTGTTTTACCTTGTGTGTTATGGGTATGGTTTCCTTTAACCTTCATCTTATTTCAAATACACGAGGAAATGGATCACTTGGGGTGGTGATCCTGTGTTGTTTACTAGTATGTCATATTTCTCTATGAAACCTCTGCCTAGTTAACATTGTCTCAAAAGCTCTGAACTTCTCAGACATTTATACTGCTGGCATTTCATTCATTTTACTTGATCTCTTTTTATTCCTACAACAATAATTATGCAAAAGAAATATTATGATAGAGTATGTTTACTCAAATCCCCTACACCGACGATTTCAGCCTGAATGATTGCAAATTTCATGTACAAATCAGGGTCGTCCTCCTTACACCTAACATTAATTTGAATTTTTTTTTTTTTCCAAGAGCGATAACTGGTGCCTAGAATTCCTTCAATTTATTAAGGCTTAGATCAAAAGGTTAGCATGCACCTTCTGTCTATATGCTTTGCAACTTGGAAATCACTGTCAGGCCATTTCAGAAACCTGCTTGGCTGTACTTTTATTTCAATTAGCCTTTTCCAATTGTTATAAGAATTGCTGTAATGTATACCTACTTTGTTCCTCTTTCTTTTTTCTTTTTGGATTTTAATTTAGATTCTATTGTATTGATTTTTATGTAAATTAGTATGAGTTTAATTAACATTAGAGTATAATAGCTAATCAATAGTTAATTAAACATATTTGACTGTAGTATTTCCTTGATTGAGACAGTATTTAACAAAACTTTAATTTATATTTACGAACAATAAAAGGATTTCTTATACTAGGATACATGACGTCTTAAACACAAGTAGTTATAAAGTTATTGCAATACTATTGGTACTCCAGGAAATAGAATTTACAGATTTATCAATGGTACTCATCAAGCCATTTTTTAACCTAGTACTAGGATCAGAGATTATTCTACTCCGGCTCCAAGAAAGTCTAATCTGTTAAATTCCGGGCAGTTATAGCACCAGATGGGCTTATCATCTATCTTGCAGGTTATTTATTCATTTCCACTTCCCTAGTTATTGTTTATTTTATTTCTATTGCTTTTTCTTATCCTTTTTGTTTGTAATTACTTCTTTTAATATATAATAAAAAACTTGAATAATATTAATTTAATAATAAATATGTCTACAGTTCCTTATGAAGGTACTCTAGGAGATTGGAGTATGTACACCCTTTCACAGTTCTGACTAAATATCTGGCCAACAATATAAGCACCAAATGATTAGTAGCTCTTAGTATACAGTAACCCAACATATTTTTTGAGACCAGGGAGTATTGATACATATTGTAATCTAAGTAAACGAGATATGACCACAGTCAAAAATCAATTCAACAAGCATATGTCACGACACAGAATGAGTGTAGAATGGGGTTTTGGGAAGGCACTTATGCAGTGAGGATTTCTGGAATACAAGCTTAACTTTAAGGTAGGATTATCTCCTACAGAAAGTTATTATGCTAGTTGTATTCTTCTTGCCAATGTACATACTTGCAATTGGAGATTAGCTATGAGTGTTAAGTTCGGTTACCAACTGCCAAGTATTTCTAAGTATCTAGACTTTGAGTAGCAATTTTCTTTTTTTTTTTATAAATAAACTTTAATTTACAAAGGTGTAACTTATACAATAAAGTTTAGAAAAACTTCTAAAGAAAAATGAGAAAATCACATTGAATAAATGACAGATATAAATATTATTTACATTTCCTTATTAGTTAAGAGTTGAAGCCATACTATTATTTTCTCCTGTCTTGCCTCACTCCTCTTTCTGCTTCTGCTTGCTCCTTCACCAAATCATTCAACTTTTGTTGGATTATTTTTTGTTCTATCAACCTATTCAACTTTCTCTCCTGCTCTGTAAGTCGCTCTTCGCTTTTTTCCCCTTCATCTCCCTCATATTCTACCCTTTGTATCAATTCTCCAAGTTGAACTGAATTGCCTGCTTTTGCAATTACATCCTCTAACTTGTTGATTCCGGCAGTAAGTGTTTCTTAATACATCTTTCCTGCCTTCTCATCCTGTGCTTCTAATATCCGAATTAAATCCTCATCTTGCTCTTGTACTAACCTTTAGTGTTTCCCAGCAGACATTCCGGTTCCCAGCCCCCACTTTTACTCTAATCATTTCTTTCTTTTTCACATTCCTGGTCTCCTACTGTTGAATCAGGTTGAATGAGGAAGGAAGTTCACATTGTTTCTCATGTGGGGTCTACTAGTTAAATACAAATCTCAGCATTTGTGTGTCCTCCCTTGAGCTCTTATCTATATATGCATACTCTTAAACCTCCATCAACCACCTAGCTAGATGCCCGTATACCAACACTACTCAACACTCCCCCTACAGGTACTACCATATAAAACTAAAAATGAAAGGTCCCAATATTAAAATCAAAGCATCTAGCTAACTGCAATCAAAGCAATGAAATCTAACTAAACTACAGTCAATCAAACAGTGATGAACTAAACTAAATCACACATCTAAACAAACTCAACATGCTTGTCAACTACAAGGGGTTTTGTCAATCCATCTGCTACCATATCGTCTCTCTGACGGTACTCAATAATGACTTCCTTGCCATCTTCCATCAATTCCGTGATCTGATAGACTCAAACCCTGATGTATTTGCTGTGAGGTTTGTACGTAGTGTCTTTGAATGTAGAGAGTGAGGCTTGGTTATCGTTAAACAGTATGGAGAGGGGTAGACTGACTCTCAGGATCTCTGAGACTTGTTTATGATGCCATATGAGTTCCGAATCACTGATGCACTAGCGATAAACTCTGTATCTGCGGTACTTGTTGCAGTAAACGAATAATATTTAGAGTGCCAGAGTATAACACGAGAACAGAAAAAGAAGATGAATCCATTTGTCGACTTGAGTGAGTTCGGATCACCGGTGAAGTCTGAATCAATGAATCCTGACCGTGAAACCTCATGCTGCCTTTTTCTCCCCAGACTGAGCCGTAGTCTGTGATGCTTGGTACCCACGAGATAGCGGAGCACACAGTTTACACATACCTAGTACCGTAAAGTAGGATTTCCATTAAACCTTGCAAGGTAGGAGATGGCGAAGGCGATATCAGGCCTAGTGCCTGTAGCAATGCATCTCAAACTTCCAATTAACCGTAGATAAAGTTTTCTATCACATGTCTTGTCACCCTCAATCTGAATGCCTGGTTTGCCCTTTTCCATATGCATTTTTACTGGTTTGCGATTTATCAGATAAAGCTTTCCAAGCACTCTTTCAATGTAGCACTCCTGTGTTAGGTAGACTGCATCGCTTGCATGCTCCCATGATATTGCTATACCTAAAAAATTGTTAACCGGGCCAAGATCGACTATCTCGAATTCAACTTTCAGTTTATCGTAAACCAAACTGACATTTTCTTTTGCCCCAGCGATAAGTATGTCGTCTATGTAGAGTACAGGGATTGTGCCATAATTGTGACTGTAAATACAGCAATCAAACCTCCCTCGATGAAACCCCAACTGTGAGAGTCAGAATGAGTCAATGATTGTATACCAACAATGGGGTGATTTCTTTAAACCGTCAAGGCTGCAATTAAGACGAGTGAATTGTTGACGAAGGACCCCTTCTGGCAACGACATGTAGACTTCCTCGTCCAAATTACTACCCAGGTATCCTGTCACAATATCGAGTTGGCATAACTCAAAATCTCACACTGCTGCGATAGACAAAACAACCTGCACGCTCGCCAGACTTGCCACAGAGGCGAAGGTATCAGTAACATCTAAACCTTCTCCCTGATGAAAGTCCTGAGCTACCAATATTGCTTTGTAGTGTACGGGCTCACCATTGAGGTTGAGCTTTCTCTGCATTATGAGCTTCGTAGGGATGGCTTTCTTTATTGCTGGTATTATCGGAACAATAGTGAGGATGTGGTTCTTTTCCAGTGAAGCGCATTCCGAATTGAAAGTCTGTTTCCATTTATCTGCCTCATCGGATTCCATGACTGATCTGTAGCTGCTTGGGCCTGCCTCAACCATATACACAGCTGACATCATAGCCTTACTCAATCCACCGGAGCGATCCTGTTGCGAGTGCAGATTTCAGCCTTCTCTTGTCTCTGGATACTTACACTTCTGCGTACTCTAGAAGGAACTTTCCCCATCTGCTTCTAGCTCTTTTAGCATCCTGTAAACCTTCTTGCTCTTACTTCCATACTGGTCAACAGGGGTATCATCTCTTGCCTCTACTACCTACTCGTACTCATTATTATCGTCACTTCTCCTTACAAACACAGGTTTCTGAGGCTTAATACATCTCACTGGCTTGTCCGCCTCATCGTCTTCGTCAAACCAGTCTCTCCATACCAATCTCTCCTCTCAGGGCTCTATTAAAGGGGCATAGTAGCATTTTGGGCTACCTCCCTCAGCTGTTAGGAAGCTGCTGTATAACACAGATTCCTCAAACTGAATGTCATGGAAAACTGTAAACTGCTGGCAGAGGGGATCGTAGAGTCTGTATTGGGAGGTTTTTTCCATATACTCAATAAAGATATATTTCCTGGCTGTCAGATGGAGTTTCCTCCTAGTTTCCCATAGAACTCGGGCATAGCAAATACAGCCTCAAACTCGTAGATGCTCATAGCCAGGTTTCTTGCTATGCTACAGCTCGTTAGGGGTGGTACGGGCTTGAATTTTGTATGTGGGCATGCAGTTCCGAACATATATTGCTGTCATAGCTGCCTCTGCCCAGAATTCCTTGTGTGCGTAAACTGCAAAATGCAGAGCCCTAGTAGTACCAATCACCATACGATTTGCTCTCTTACTGATGCCATTGGACTGAGCGAAGTAAGGAGCAGTTCTCTGCATCTCTATGCCCTCTTGCGGAAGTAGATGGCAGAACTCATTTAACATACACTCGCTGCCTCCATAAGTATGCAGCTTGCGAATCAGCTTTCCTTGCTGTTTCTCAACCAATGCCTTGTATTTGTTGAAGTAAGCGAAAGACTCCAACTTTTTCTTCACTAGATAACTCACTTTATATCTTGTAAAGTCATCTGTAAACATTAGTAGGTAAATTAATCCTCCTAAAGACTTGGGATCGATTGGTCCTGCAATGCCACTATGAACTAATTCCAAAGGCTCTATTGCTCAAGAAGTGAACAATACAGAAGGAAACAGTTTCCACGTTCTATTACTATAAACACATTCAGTACAAACACAGCATGCCATGCGATATACTTTAGTTATATCATTATCTTCTATCGATAAATTCTTAACCGCATCTGCTCCCTGGTGATCCAACCTAAAATGCCAAAGTGCTGCTTCCCTTAGAGACTTCGTATCACCTGCGAGGACAAGGTTATCAGCAGCCAACATCGTACAAACATCTGAACTATTCCGAGTTGTTTCGATTACATATAGGTCACCAGATTCCACCACCTCAATCAGGTTCCCTTTACCTGTAGATAAAGTGGCTCCCATCTTTCGTAGGAAATCTGTGTAAACTCCTGAGTGCTGGAGTTGTCAGATGGAGAGGAGGCTGTTTGTACCACAAGATGGTACATGTAGCACTCCTGTTACTAGGAGCGTAACCTTCTCTTTCTTATTGCTGTTCCAAACTCAGAGCTCTATGTCATCTGTTCTAAGGACATCAATCTCTACATTATTTGCTACCCGGATCCAATACTTACAACTTGGAATCACGGAATAGTTTAAAAAGCTCTTTCGTGTCCCTGTGTTGTGGCTACTACAACCACTATTAAGGAGCCATCAATGCATGCCGGCTGGAGAGCTTGCAGCACTAAAGACCATAAAGAGTGAGTTGCTTGGCATACTTGCGGATGTGGCCTGCACTGCTGTCATACCTTTCTCTTGTCGAATCCCTTTTTCCATGTCCGACGTAAGCTTACGTCACTCTCTTCTCTTGTGACTCTTTTTCTGAGAGTAGTAGCATGTAAGTGATTGCTGTCCTGACACAGATGATCTGTCTCTCCTTGTGGAAGCCTTTGTAACAGGTCCTGGCCTGCCACAATAACCCTTGCACTTTGCTACCAGAACTGTGTCACTGCCCAAATCTTCCAACTTATCACAAAGCATGGTAGCTTGCTTCACTATAATCGTGGAGATCAGGTCTTCTGGCTTATCCGGCTTGAGGATAGTAGCCTGAAGGTAATGCCATTCTCACTAGGACAGGAGTAGTCAGTTTAGCAAATACAAAGTCTTTTCCGCAGAGGCAATAGTCTACTCAGTCTCGCGCAAGCACTCAATGAGGTGCCAAATCGCATAGACATATTTTGCAGCAGTACCGTGAGTCTTGTAGCTGCAGTCAAATAATGACCAACGAAAATAGTACAGCTTTAAACCCAGAGCCTTGTGATAGCCATCAGTCAATTTGTCCCCTAATGACATGGAATCTTTATCATAGGAATCCGCAGTGAATTGGGTGCAAATAGGAGACTCTATTGCGTGGCAAATTTTGGCAGTAGTTTAATAACACCTGTATAGACACTTGTTGTAAGTTGACATCATAGTAGGATTGGCTGGCATATCATCCATCAGAGATTCTGGCTTGGGTGAAGCAACCTCTTTACCAGAAGTGATCCACCAAAGATCCCATTCTTTCAATTAGTCAGATATCCTCTGTCTCTATGGTCGAAAATTAGTGTCTCCCAAGAGCAGGAAGGTATAATGGCTTATTGGAACAGAATCGATGAATTCCAGCATTATAACGCAAGAAGAAGAAAGAAAGCAAACTCTGAATGTACACTGATTACTGTAACTCAGTTGTCAAAGCATCGAGAAAATGATTTGAAACAAGGTCAGTGTTGAAAACTGCTTATCAAACATGTGATTTTTGACACGCTGCGTCGATAACCCAAAGGCACATAACCTATTGAATCTCGTTGAATGAGGAAGGAAGTTTACATTGTTTCTCATGTGGAGTCTGCTAGCTAAATACAACTCTAAGCATTTGTGCGTCCTGCATTCGTCCTCATCCACATATACATACCCTTAAACTTCCATCAACAGCCTAGGTAGAAGCCCGTATACAAACACTCCTCAATACCTGCTCCCTCTGGTTTGGTATTTTCTCCTTCCTTCTCTCCTGTATCAGAATCTTCTAATGCCATCATATCTGCAGGAAGTAAAGGTAAGTCTACTCCATTAACTAATACGATTTCTGCTCTTCGCACTAATCTCTGAGTCATTGCTAGGTGAAGGTGAGATATAGTCTCTTAGTTGTCTTGTTTGTCTTTCTCTCCTCCCTTGTCCCTAGCTAATACCTCTTCTTCTTTCTTTTGTACAATCTCTGCCCACATTACTGCAACCTGGTCAAGATGTGTTACTGCAACATCAACCACAGATCTTGACTCACTAGAAGCGCTTTTGTGAACCTGATATATATTGTACCTAATTATTTTTCCAATTCTTTCTCGCTTTGTTTTGTTCTGAGTTTTTTTTATTTTCTTAGTTTTTTGTTTCGATAAAAGTTTAGTAACTTACCTTTACGTGAGTCAATATATCCACTATCACTACTTCCACACTACAATCAAATCTTTCGGTATGTTTGATAATCTCTCTTTGAGTATCGAAAAATTGTGTTTTTCCCATCATCCTACAATCCTCAACTGCAGCTATACAGTGACGTACAACTACTAACTTTTGTTTGTTGATTAGGTGACTTTTTGGAGTGAATGGGATTGGATGATCGGTAGTGGGGAGAGCTCTATTTGGTTACAGTAGCTGACTTGGACCAGCGATAGGAGTACTGTTTGTACATATAAGTATAGTTCTTGAACAAAGGTCATCATTAGCGGATCCAGGTACCTCCAAATGATACCAAAATAGTCCATATTTTGGGTAACGAGAATCACAAATTGCATTCTCATCTGTTGATCAATTAAAACAAAAAATATACCCATAGATAGCTGACAACCTAGGGAATCTGAAATTCATATTTCTGTGATAAAATGTTTTGTTCTATGAGCAGCTCTCAGTACTTGGTGTGGCCTATTCTAAAATCTAACCTAACTGCTAAGAATTTGCATAGGCATGCATACAAAAAGCTACTTGCTCCTACAATCACTAAGTCCACATTGCTACAGTTCACACAATATTGAACCATATACTTCAAAGTTTAAATCTCAGAATCAAAACACCTAAGATCATTATTTTAGGAAGAATTGAACCACTTCCCTCACAACTGCGTAGATTATAGCACTATGAAAAATAGCATTTTTTGTGTAAAGATGGTAATCAATGATGACTTTTGTCACCAAATTGTATAATTAGCTTATTACTTAAACCATATATTTGGATCATATTTTTGTATGAATTCTCACTCTCTTCTCGCTCTTTCTCACTTTTTTTTTTTTTTTTCTTTTTGAAAATGTCAAGACAAACTATTATTATTAGTTTATAATTATGTATAGTTGTATCTGAAATGTCTATGTACCACTCCTTGACAACACCCTAACCAACGATGACCTCAAGATTACCTCATACCATGGTACCACCACACTTCCACACGGTCCGAGAAGATCAGAGAAGGAAAATCTATACCCTCTATAAACATACTGATATGGGGTATCGTAAAATTTCAAAGCTTATCAACCTCTCCAAGTCTCTGTTTCAACAGTCATCAAAAATGCAAAATTCGCATATGGAAACAGCCATAATGCCCCCAGATCTGGTAGACCAACTAAGATTACTGATGCTAATAGGCTAGTAATTCTTGATATTATTGATGCTGAGCCTTATTTAGCCCTAGGAGACATTACTCAAAAAGCCAATATTGAACTTGGTAAAAATACTGTTAGCAAAATATTGAAAGAAGCTAAATTGACACTCAGGATACCTAGAAAAAAGCCATTTTGGAGAAAAGGACAATAGGAGAAGAGAAAGGCGTTTGTTTCGAGTGAGGAGAAAATGGACAAGAGCTTGAAAATATTTGGTTTTGGTTAATGAAACTACAATGGAATATGATCCAAATCTAGTGGGAAGAAAGATCAGACTTAGACCAGGTGAAGAGGTGGAAGAAAAGAACTTAAAGCCTAACAATAAGTCAGGGTATACCATCATAGGCGTATGTGCCGCAATATTGCATGGAGGGAGGACTGAGCTCATTCTTGTAAGAAAGAAGACTGAGGAGGAAAGAACTAGCAAAAGAGACAGACTTAGTCTCAATTCCCACAAATATGTAACTGAGATTTACCAATCCTACCTCATCTCTATTATAGAAGCCATAGACAGAGCTTCTCAAACTATCTATATGGCTGCTGATAATGCATTATGGCATAATGGAGCAGAAAATACAAGGTTGCAAGAATACAGTGAATATCAAAGATTGACTTGGCCTCTCAACTCACCAGATCTCAATCCTATTGAGAATGCCTAGGCAAGTCTCAAAAGAGCCCTCAGAAAGGGATTCTCCAAGGTTGAGAGAAGGCTCCATAGTATTGCTGAATTATTTCAGGTGATAAAGAAAGAGTGGGATCTTATTCCCAAGAGGACATTTGATGGATAGATTCACAGGATGCCTGAGAGATTTCAGCCTGTATGAGATGCAGATGGAAGCCATACAAAATGGTAGCCTTGAGAAACTGTTTTTTTCGATTTCTACTCTTATCTGTTTTAAAATTGTACTCATATTATTTTTTTGTCGTAGTCAATATCATTATTTGTAGTGGTAGTACTGTTGCCATGAGGGGTACATAGATTTTTCAGACATGACTGTAGATATCAAGAACATTCATGTCAGCATTGCAAAGACAAGGGGGATCTGTAGGATCTTGGAAAAAGTGTTAAGATGGAAGGCTTGTTATATGAACACCATAACTTCTAGCAACTCATTCGTGATGAAAATGACGAATGCGATTCTGTTCTTCTGAATCTGACAATTGCAGCATCAGGTCAGGATTCCAGCCAATATGTTCATTGGTACTAGAAGCGCATGCTGATTCTCTTGAGGTTGAGAATTTTTGGCAGTGGAGGTATTTATTCTTGATTCAGAAGACATTGTATTCTGCCTCTGAAAAATCTTTTAAATCAAGTAGAAGATGTACGATGAAAAAAACTTTTCAACTTCAATCATTTTTCTGACATTTACAAGTTCTCTATTTAGTAAGTCCACAAGCTAACTATCTTTGTCCTACTGTCCCTTGGCTTAGATCCCAGCTGCTGGAACTCGTACTCCTTTTACCAATACACCATGCCTCAGTAGTGTATACTTGGCATATTTTGCAAGGGTCCGGTCTGCCTACTGGATCCCTCTATTCGAGCTTTTACAGTATGGTGAAGAACCAACTACCTGTATACCACAAAACTTGGTTAGTATATTTTGCTATTATACTTGTAGTATGCACACTAAATGAGCTGTTCTTGAAAATGGTAAAATTCCTGGAATATTTTCCGCTTTACCTTTGGCTGAATAAATCCTGCAGTTCGCAGACCTAACGTCATGCACGGAGAAGTGATACAATATCCAGAAGTAACACAAGCCAGAAAGTACTGAAATATGGTATTCTGAGTATGCATGACTCCAGGTTTCTAACAGTGTAAGCGATCAATACCACAACAAACACCATGGCACCAATGAAGAAGACCAATTGTGCATATGGGGACTGTCTCAGAGGGGCAATTTGAGTAATAAAATCAGGAGAGGAGCCAAACGTGGCTGCGGCAAGTGAGGCCTTTGAAATAAACCGGCAGATGCTTTATCGATGGCTTGCTGGTAGTACAGTCGCCAGAGCTGCAGCCTATAAAGAGTAGCAATCGCTGACATTTCTTGAGAAGATGGCGATTGCCAAGTGGTACTTTAGGCAGGACGATATTGGCTTGCCTCCATGCCTAGATATCGTTAAGGATATAGTTATTCACTTAGGATCCAAGAGCACTGGAACACTCCCTCTCCCGCTTAGAAGGAACTGGATCTCTAGGTTTCTGAAAAAGCATCCAGACCTGACATTAAAGCTGAGCACTCGGTTGGAGCGACAGTGGGCATACACCAATAATCTAGAGGTCTTGCAGAACTATTTTAACAAACTTGATCAGCTTATAATGGAGCATAACCTGCGGGAGTTCCAGATTTTTAATATGGACAAAAAGGGGTATCTCATGGGATTAGGCTCTTGGGTGAAGGTTCTGTGTCGGTGTAGTTGGCGTAATGCCCATATAACCCATAATGGGAAACGGGAACAGGTAACCGACATCGATACTGTAGGAGGAGATAGAACAGTAGTGTCCCCATTGCTGATTAACAAAGATGCAGGACATTATATAGAATGGTATAAGAACTTAACCGAGAAGGAAAAGGCATATCAGATTAGCTACCTGCTAAAGGGCGGAGCTGATAATCAGCTAGCAATGGAGTAGTGGGAAAGGTTTTCTTTCTGCAAAGTCAAAAGAGAGGTGGTGCTCTTATCCGACTTCTCATCTTTGATGGCCATGGATTCCATATAATATTTGAATTTGTATCACTATGCTTTTCATATAATGTCATTCTCCTTTGCCTTTCCCCTCATTCTACCCACCTACTTCAACCCCTAGATGGAGGCCTATTCAGTCCATACCTGCACTTTTATGGCCTCATTGTAGACAACTATAGTCGCTCCGGTCAAAACTTCGCTAGAATCAAAAAGTCAATTTTTATTTCATTTTTAACTAAAGCCCGCTATGCTACGTTTATATTCCGCAACATTCACCAATTATTTTCATCTACAGGGATCCATTCCCTAAATCCGTAGAGGTTCTTGGCAAGATCAATCCTCTAGTAGAAAAGAGGGGGGAGACTCTGGGTATTATGAAAGAGCCTAGTGGGAGCGGCAAGATAAAACATCATGTACCAGCTGCTGGGAAGCTACTTGCTAATATCGTATTCGAAAGTTCTGACACTACTGTTGATCGTGTTAACAGGATAATGAGTTCTCTCAGCCACTAGTTGGAGGAGGAAATAGCCTCCAAAGAGCTTAGACACGATCAGAGCTTGAAGCTTCAAAGTACCCAAATGCTCTACAATGTAACTGATTGCCTCAAGCTAAGCAATGTGTGGGTACTTGATGGAGCAGTACGCATGGAGCTAAGGAATACTCGCCTTATAAAAGATGAACAAAAATAGGTCCGATTGGCATCGCAAAAAGGGATTGGATGCACTCCCATGTGGGCCCAGAAAGGAGTATTAAAGGCCAAGAGAAAATTGGCAATTACCCTTCCTTTCTCCTTCTCCCAAACACTCAACACCTAGGCCACTGCGGAGCTGCAAAAATATTATCACAATGGTACAAACTTCACAGGAGCTGGTATGGATTCGGAGAAGGTTTCCAGTGATGAAAGTGAACCGGTAGACATCAGCAATTCTGAATGGTCTTCAGTGATCGTTTTAGGCTGGCCCCCTCTCCAACAGCCTCCCCCACTGCTCTCTCTATCTAGCTAACTTCTACCAACTCTGCACTTACCTATGAGCCTATATACTCACAAGTCTACCATTGACTCAACAGTTTTTCTCCACCCTGTACAACCCCCCCTCCTCTTCTCCTTACCTGTCTCATCTAACTTTTTTTCTTTCTTCAGACATTTCATTTCTCTACCCTACTTATCTCTATTTATTCTTTCTCTTGGTATTCTTCCAGCATGTCTTTTGTTGTGATAGCTAGAAAATTAATGCTCTGGAGGTGTTGATATGCTTTGACATCCTATTCAATGGCGCAATCAGAAACTGTATCACTTTCCGGTATTGTAACAATTCCCCGCACGTGACATTACCCTAATATCCTAAGTACAAACACAAGTATGGGCTAGGACAATTTGAGAGTGTAGTTTTCACAGTCGCATTACTCGTATGGCCTTTTTCTTCGACTAGGAGATAGCTTGTAGTGCAGAAACTGCTGGCACTGTAGTCAAGCCTAGTACCACTACCAAGGCTGATGCTCTAGTTCCCGTGGTTCTACCTGCTGCCCCTACTGCCCTTGTTTCTCACCCAGTGGCCTATGCCCCTGGCTCATAGAAGGTCTTCACAACCAAGAAGACCTCTAAGCCCCATGCCCCCTCCCCACCCACTGATAGCAATAGGGTTCCATCATCCTCAACAACCCCGAATGTCCATGCTAGGCATATTACTCTCCGGTTTGTGACTCACAAACATGTCGATCTTCTGGACAGTGTCTCCACCTAGTTCATACAGGCCTAGGCCAACCAGCTTTTGGCAAGCCAACACAAATTCGTGGGGAAGACCACATACTTCAGAGAGGCCCGACTCCGGAACGTGATCGGTGGTCTTTTCATCACATTATCTGAATACACCGCAGACCAAATTTGGCATTTGTTGGATCAGTGCCACACTGTTCTCATCTGGGATCTCAACCTGGTGGACTTTGCCTTTGCATACGATGTTGACAAAGTTGAGGTCCTTGTTGCTGGTGTCGTGCTTACTAATACTGGCTGGGGTTCCATCTGGTCTGTTGATTGGTGGACTGCCAATAAGGCCTATGATTGCGTCTGCAACAATCTCAAGTTGGCTAATTCAGCTATTTGTGTCTCCTGCAAGACAAACCTCCTCGTCTCCATCCATGCGATGAAGGAGGCCAAGGCTGTCTCATGTGGGGTCTCGTTTGTGGTGGACTGTAATCAAGGTTTAGAAGAGGCTCTTAAGAATGGTAAAGTTGGTTTAAGGGTGAGTCTATACCCTATTCGTATTTGGACCAAACATCGACCCACTGCGGTCTGTGGTGAGTGTCTGTAAGTTGGTTACAATCGGATCACTTGTCGTTTCCCAGAGCATTGTCATTTGTACCATAACAGAAACCTTTCCAAGTCCCACATGTATGGGCAACGTAATTGTTCTGGTAGTGGAGGTGAGGCGTGTATGCATACGCGTCGCTTTTGTTTGCTGTGCGAGCAATCCGACCACTTCACTGGCTACAACCAGGGCACGCTGTCCTTGCTGCCTCTTCTGTTCCTTCCTCTCTTGCTTCCAGTGCTGCAACTCCTGTGGTTGCAGATAATACATTGAAGAGATTTGGAGTTGCCGATAAGTCTGTCAACCAAATAATCCACTGCCGCAGTGGTAAATCCATAACCCCTCAGTCAGACCATATCATCCTTGATAAGGAGGCTGCCACCAGTGCAGCTAAAAATAAGACTGCTTCCTCCTCCTCCTCTTTGGGCTCTAGCCTGTCTACTATAACCACCATGATTCTGGTGAGTACTTTGAGAAAGCCAGTTTCCGGTTCTTCAGGATCAGCTGAGGCCCCATTGTAATGCAGATTACAGCCTTAGCGATCAATGTGGGGGCAAGTATTGGAAATCGGTCTCTAGCGATAGATGTGTTTTCTTATGTTAATATGTTTTTTGTTATTGATCACCCAGTTGGGAAAGATAGTTGTTATGTTTCCTACGAAGTGGAGGGCTTTGATTTGTATTCGATTGTTATAGGATCTGGTGTAGAGGTTTACATTCGTTTGATGTTGTGTGCATTGTTTGAGATTGGTGGACACGATATGACCTGCACAATAGTAGACTGTATGCATGAGAGTGTGGCATATTGTATGGGGGGGTTTATTGGAGGTCATGTATGACTAAGGGTGACTTTGTGAGAGCTTGTGAGGATATGGCAGAGTGTGATATTTTGCTGGGTAACTTTAATGCACATCACAGATACTGGACTACTGCCAGCCATCCGAAGGTTAATAGTCATAGAGGCTAGCTGTTCCGATACTTTTAATAGTAGCAACTTGGCATTACACTTTCCCAGTAGCATACCTTCCGTAACGTTAGTACTATTGATCTGTGCTTATGGAAGGTCTGACCGAGATACTACCGATGTGTTGATGCTGCCAGGTTAGAACACTGCGAGCAGATAATTCGGTGGATCGCTGATGTTCCTACAATGGTGATGCCACCCAGGCCAGCATGGAAGAGAGCCAGGTAGGACCAGGTTGCCACATATCTTGAAGGGCTTAGGTTACTTGATAATGAAGAGTTGTGTGAGGGTGTTAGGAACATAGTTGATGGGCTACCATGTAGTGGTATAGGTAGAAGTTGCTGTATGTAGTGGACTGATGAGCTTGAGTGGATGAGGAAGGATATTCAATGCTGATAGCGAATACCACGTGGCCATATCAGCTGTGAGGACTGTAAATTGGCCCAGAACATATACAGTTGTATTATCGTGAAAGCTCATTATGCCCACATTAGAGATTGGCTAGCAGACGCCAAGCACCATGCAATATTTCTCCTCCCATGAGCTATTGAAACACGTTGGACAATACCTCTTAAGGTGAACAATGTTAGCATTCGTGTTCATAATCACCAGGCTGTGAGTGATCTCATTGCCGAACAACTTAATCCTATTCCTGTCCCACCATGGAGGGTATCTCTAGTTGTTGAATTAGAATCTGCCGTAGATATCAGAGTGGCAATTCGCTGCAGTCCTGGCAACACCGGACCTGCGATGGACAATACTGGTTATCTGTTTATGCGGCTCTAGCCTAGCCGAGATCCTTTTACTGTCCAACATCTTGTTAATTATCGGTTACGCTAGGACATTGAGGACTAGTACTCGGCAGAGGTAGTCCTGATCTATAAGGCCGACCTGCCTTATTACCACTTCGTCAAGTCATGGAGGATAATCCTCTTATTGCCATCATTAGCCAAGGTTGCAGATCGTGTTATATTTGTGAGAATGACTTAATGCATTGACCTTGGAGATAGACAATTCGGATTCAGACGTAAACGAGGCTGCCGTGATGCTATCTCGGTTGTCTATGAGTTCCTTCGCCATATCAAGTACCTCAAAGCTTCTTTGGTTTCCATTAATGTGGAAGGAGTCTTTTACCATATCGACTTTGATCTGCTGTCGGATTTCCTTGTAGTGCAGGGTTGACCAGTTATACTCTGTGCTTGGGTTAAGAGGTGGGCAGAGAGATGTGGGGTGCAGTTCAGGTTCAATGGACGCATATCCTACTGATATCAGACAACTAAAGTGATACCACTGGGTTTACCGTTATTGCCCGTCTTGTTTAGCGTATATGTCGCCAATATATTTACACCTAGGCTTCGGTACCAACATTCTCTAACGAGTATCGTGATTAGTTACGTTGATAATGTTGTTAATGCAGTAACTGCAGACTCTATCCAATCAACCCTGCAGCACATTGTGGAACCTTTTGAGGACTGCAAGAGAGTGGCACATTCCAGTGGTATGTGGTTCAGCCCTATCCAGACCAAGTGGCTGGGCTTTTGCGATGTCAGCTGGCAGGCATTAAAGTTGAACAGAAACGAAATAGAGTTATCAAAATACTTAAGGATCCTTGGCTATCGGTTCAACCACTTTAGGAACATGTCGGTGCACGTTAGATACTGGTTGGGTAGAGGATTCGGTGTTAGCAGGAGGATTTCACTGTTCGGGAGGAGGTTCAGTAGTGTTAGGGGGTAGGGTGCATGGGAGACATCTCTGCTTCTCCAGTCCTCATATCTACCAACAGTTTATTATAGCGTTGAGTTCCTAGCCAAATTTGAGTCGTATGTAAAGCGAATTCAGGTGCATGTTAATGACTGTTTGAGTAGTCCTTTCCACTGTCCGATCAAGATTGCCAACAATATTTTGATGGCTGAATTTGGTACAGCGCCAGTTGCCTTACAAGGGCAGTATCTGCAGCGTCGATGATATAGCTGCATGATTAATTATGGATACTGTGCTGACCATCCATGGTTTGGCTCGGTCCGTGATCACTGGGCTGACGCAGATATGGTTCCATATCGTATGCTGTCAGACAAGATGTTACTGCGCCCATGTATCACCGTTCCTACTGTGGTTAAGCAGGACCCTGCTGGCCCACACTACCACTTACTTGAGCACTTGTCAACGAATGAAACACTCATCATATATAGCGATGGGTCCAAGACGTTGCTCCGGTGTGGAATGGCTTTAGTGGTCTGTGAGGGTGGCATGTAGGATGAGGCTCGTGGACGTGCTATACCCCTTGGTTAGTCCATCGTTTAGTATGAGCTCCTAGCGGTCGTGTGTGCCCTGCGCGAGGTGTCACTGTATTATAGTGGTACCGTTGACATGTTTACAGAATATGCAAGCACTATATTCCTCGTTCGTGATATGTCACCCGAAGGGGTATCTGCAGGTATATGGGATGTGTTATGCCCACTTATCAACTGCTTTGAGCAAGTCAACATCAGCTGGGTTCCTGAGCATGCTGGCATAGATGGCAATGAGCTGGTAGATAAGATGGCGAAAACGGCTGTATCCTTTAAGCCACAACCTCGACACTGGCAAGGCTTGTGTTTTGGCATAGGATACTCCATGGGGCAAAAGGCAAGGGGAAGCGAGAACGGTTACGTTGGCACAATGATGAAGGATATAGCTATTACAAGCGGAAGCCGCAGCCACCCCAGCACTTGAGTGGGCTGACCCGAATGGACGCGTTTGTATTGCTACGGATTCGAATGGGTACCAGTATGGTTGGTCATGATGACTGTATTGGGAGGGATACGTGTCGACATTGGACCGAGTATTCTCGTTATAACACTCTACGGCCGGTTAGGTTACATGATGATCGACAGATCTCAGCCTGGAAGACTTGGTGAACCTGGCATGATTACCCAGGGCTAGGAAATCCTTCACACCCTTCCGTTATACATGGCGAGAGGATTGTTGCCAGTAATCCCTTCGATCACACCTTGTATGTAAACCGTGGGAGCACCTTGACAGTGGTGACGGATGACTCGTATGACACCCACCCAGTCTGACATACTTCCAATATGACGAAGTAGCTGTTTGCACTATTCGAACAGCCCGGTATGTGTGCATGTTGTGGCCGCGTAGTTGCTTCTGGCAGAATTCTCTGGAGGCACCTTGCGGATCACCCAGAATCTGTTGATGACATGACTGGAATATACTGGGAGCAGATGGTTGGCATGTGGCACGAACTTGATTACGCTACAAGGAACAGCCTGGTTATTTTTTGGGCTATGAGAGTTGCTGTTTTGGGTGTACATTGCCCTGGCTGTGCTGCTGTCTATACGGCAGGGAATGCAATGATAGGTCATGTGAGGAAATGTATTAGATGCTGGGATAAATTGTGTGATTTGTTTTGGGCATGGGCGAGTGATAATTTGGATGTGTTGGAGGGCGATATTGGGAGGAGAGGTACGAGGCATGAAGACGCATTAATCCGGGATCCCGCTAGTCGGGATGAGCGCCCGTGAGCATGTTGGTAGTGATTTTGGATTTATGTTTGGATGGAGGGTTGCGAGATGAATTTGTTCATGGTTGTGTTTTATTTATTTTATAGTTTTGTGTTTTGTGTTTTGCTTGTTGATGCCGGGTCGGCGATACAAGGATAAATAAATTATATTGAACTCAAATCAATCCGGTCACCGCTTCACCTCCATTGAGCTGAGCTTTATCCTTATTTTTCTCTGCCTATATCGGGTACGTTACACCATATCTACCGCTATCCGGAGTCAATTCAACCCTCTCCATCGCCTGTATAACAAGGTCAGTCTGCTTAATGTTTTTACGGGTATTATCTATTGAGTACTGACATACTAAACTTATCAGAAGTGAACAGTAGCAATGTTCAGAATTGTCACCAAGCTGGCATTCAGACCCGCCGGAATCTACCGCTACCCCCCTTACGTCCACTATCCACGCAGGGCGATCACTGGCAGCACTGCTCTGGTAATATTAATTTTTTAATACTGTAGCCCACAAACTGTTCTAACCAGGTGACAATATTCGGCAGAAGAAGCGAGCCAATCCTAAGCGTAAAACTGTTTTTTTGGAGGCGACTACAGAAGAGGACACTACTTCGATAATCTTAAATTTTTAATGGCCCACAAACTACTCCAACATTCAACAGTCTCGGAAGAACCAAGCTACCAATCTCAAGCACCGGACCAACTATTCCAAGGTCACCATGCTCGAAGCCGAGAAGAGATTGGGCTTTAGGTTCGTGGAGTTTGAAATGTCTGTCATACCCGTCGGCCAGATGTTGTTGCAGGCAAAGCCCGAGATCAAAGTTCTCAAAGTCGATCAGGTCCGGAAAATGAAGGAATTGGTTTATGACAATATCCCCCAGTTCATCGAAGGCGAAGGCTTTCCCACAGAATTCGACGAAGACTTTAATGGAGCCAAGGCGCACGACTTGGCTTTACTTATAATTCTTCCTATACTCACGGAGTTGAAACGCGAGACAGGGCGTAACCTTTTGCTTTGGAGGGAAAAAGAGATTACCGCCGTGGACTCGGAGGTTGGTGGTTGTCAGGAGTTTGTTAGGATGGACTATATTGAGGTTGGCGGCAGGAAGTTCGTCTTGATTGTGGAGGCAAAGACGTCCTCTGTTGGACAGGAGAAGAAACAATGTTTGTTGGCCCTCAAAGACACGGGGGATAACAACGGCGGAGGGATTGTATATGGTTTCGTGACTAGTGGGGGACAGTGGCAGATGATCCGGTATGACCGCATGGGCTTTACTCAGACAGACGACTTTCACATATTGTTCTACGGTATAGGACAAGAAAAAGAGAGATGGATGAAGGAGTACTCAGTCATTGTCGACTGTATTCACATGGCGTCGAGAAGCGGGGGGTTTGTGGCCGCGTAGTTCGGGGTGGTGATCTAGTGGAGTTTATCTTCCTAGAATTTGTTTGCGGTACCTAGTTGTTGTTCTGGGAGTGTTAGTATTTGAGCGAAGCCGAGGGATTGTACAGTTGACTGCAAGGTAGTACGTTAGCCGGTGATGTGGTGGGTGATGCGGCAAGTGAGGCCGCGTGAACGTAGGCAATTAGTGGTTTGTTCTTTCCTGTATGATAGTCGGGCATACCCCCTACATCTCTTTCTCAATAAACCTCAGTAGTTTCACCACCTCGTAATACTGGTGGTTTTTCAAAGTCTCCAGCACTTCCAACCTGTGGCGCGACAAGAATTTGATACAACTTTGTCCAAATGATTTAATGAAATAGTTCTATGTTTCAGTAACTTTTGTTTGACCCCCGCCAGCCCTACCACTCTGTTTAGCTCTCTTGGCACTGTAGATTTCATCTACACGAAGAAGAAGGCAAGCAGACTAGAGAAATTATTACTAAAATGCAAATCCAAGATCGTAAGTAAGTTTCATCTCTCACCTCAATAGCTGTCTTGATGCTTTGCCGCTTTATCATACTACTTCACGCCCGCAGACACCATATGCTTTCATGTCAACAATCTTGCCGGTGTCACCGTCAATGCCCCAGGTATTCTCCTTCGCGGCATGCTTTACCTGTAACTGGGTGAGTGCTCTGATTGGGCTGGCACCAGAGCTCCAGACCAGTGTCCTAGGAATGACATCCAGAGCTTCTGAAACTCCACTGTGTGGTCACGGCTGCACACGTTCGATAGACTTTAAGATCACCGCAAGGCGTACAAAGATAGCCATCTCGGCTGCGCCACTTCCAGGAGCTAGCCGGGGGTGAAAAAAAAAAACCAATGCGTGCTAGTACCCTTGCGTCTTGCAGATTGCGTTCGATTTCGTTAAGGATATCCTTAGGGGGGGCACGCGATAGATAGTGGGGGCTTTAGGGTTTTCACACTTTGTCATAAAAAAAAAACATCTAAAAGCGTCAGCTATGTTGCTTCCACAGGGCCCTCAAGTTTCGCAGGGTAGGATAACGTACTCATTTCCGATATTCCCAATCTCAAAGAGACCACATTTGGTACCAGCAGCTGACTCATGAAAACACCGACACGGTGTGCAATTATAGCGCCAAAGGGACGGGTGATAAAGTTGTTATCAGTCTTTCTGGCACAGCACAGGGCTGTCACATTTCCCTGGAGGAAGTAGTTTTGAGCAAGAACTTAAGGCATGGTTTCCGACACTTGAAACGTACAGTCAGGGTAACGACAGAAGAGGAGAGAAAGACTTGAACAGCAACAATGCTAGAATGATGTAAAAAGAAAAATAAGAGCATAGAAGAAAGAGCTTAGGAAAAGAACTATGTGTTGAATTTTGGATCGGGGAGCGAAGCCAATTGCAAGTGGAAGCCAGTACAAGTTATCAAACCTATTGGAAAGTCAAAAAATGAGTGAATGGAAAGAACCTCAATTGTCGCTTGTACGTATCATTCAGACTGCGGAGAAGCTGCCTTCTTATGTCCTCAGATCCAGTGCAGTAACAAGCCATGTATCCAATTCCCAAAATCAACACGCTAGCCTTATTTCCCGTCATGGAACAAACTATCCCAGCTGTCTCTGTTCTGTATCTCCATCACAACAACTCAAACAGGAAGAAAGCAACAACTGTTATGAAATGATGATGGCATGAGTGACTCAGAGTATAGGACAGATAAACGTAAAGCTGGAAAACAGAAAGGAAGATTAATGCAGAAAATCAACACGATGGATTCATGAGTGGTAGCTCTAAAGTAGTAAAGATTTTTGCATGAGGAAAATAAAAGTGAACAGCCACTAATATACCTGGACAAAGCAACTCTTCTAGGTCCTAGAAGGACATGAAATATATGTACTATTATCTGAAAGAGAGAAGGACTCTAGGATGTTTTTAAGGGCTCTAAAGAATTGGGTTAGTTTGATTTGACTCCAAAAAACCATGAAACATTGCCTCCGAATTCCAAGATGGTTCCCTGGTTATTCCAATTTCTTAGGAGTATATTTTCCGGTTGTCATAGGCAAGGAATTCACAGAGAAATTTAGTAAAGGGACTTGTTAGTGATGTATATTTCAGTCACATGTTTCATATTTATGGCCTGCTACTACTTGGGCCATTTGCCTACCTACTAAATCCAGGCACACGTGGACGAGATTGTTTTACAAGTATACGAAACAGAAAATGACCAGTAAGTTGGGTACCAGTTGTTAAAATTCACGAAGCCTTTTCTGGTCTGGGTTACCTGGTCTGTAACGCGGTGTGAAACAGTAATGCATTAGTTTGGTTGGAAAGATGTTTGAATGAACCAGGGTTAGTGTGCTTTGAAGGAACGCTAGATGTTTGGGGCAGGAGTTAGTTGTTGCAGGATTGTCGGAGTGATGCTGGATGAGAAAGGAGCTGGAGAGCACTAGGGCATTAGTGTTCAGTCTACTTGAATGGTGCTACGGTTTGTGTAGCACTAGGTTACTGCAAAACGTTTGGAAGTAACAAGAGTGTTTTGGAATTGTCTGATACTACAAGGAGAAGGTTTCCGAAGTACTTTGAGGTAGTGGTTGGAAACACTGTGGATTCATGACAACAGAGACAGATGGTGTGAGCTTGCAAACACAAGAATGGTTCGCTGTACGAGAAGACATTTGTATATATAGGACACCTCCGACAACATAGAAAAGATAAGGAAAAAACATTGACTCTCCCTCGAACATAGCCTATTTTATTACCAGTGTAGGCTAGTGTGATTTGATAGGGTAGTTTTCCCGGTTGCAGTTAAGTAAAGTAGTATTTAGCTAACTAGCCGATGCCGGACAGCCTTAGCTAGGATAAATATATGGTAATATTCCTTACGCAGTTGCAGGGTATTTTTCGCTGACCGTGAATTTCATACCAGTAGATAGCTTGGCATGGGGAATTTTCTCTACGGTGCTTTCTTGTTTCCTTAGTTAGACCACACCTTCCTCTCAATGAATCGATCCGATCACCGCTTCACCGCTACTTGAGTATCGAGCTTAACTTTATCTTTGTTTCTATCCTCCTATATCAGCTGCGTTACACCTTATCGAGCGGGATCGGGAGCCAATTCTACCCTCTCAATTGCCCGTTATAACAAGCTCAGTCCGTTTAATGTTTTTATATATTGAGGACTAACTTACTAAATTCATGAGAAGTGAGTAGTAGCCATGATTGAATTGCCACCAAGCTGGCATTCAGGCCCACTGGAATTTACAGCTACCCCCTTCGTGTCCACTGTCCATGCATGCATGCATGCATGTAGGGCGAGCTCTACTCGAGCACTGGAGTACTCCGGTAAGCTTAATTTTTTAATACTGTAGCCCGCAAACTGTTCTAACCAGGCGACAACATTCGACAGAAGAAGTGAACCAATCCTAAGCCTAAGACTGCTTCTTCGGAGGCGACCACGGAAGAGGACACTACTTCGGTAAACTTAAAGTTTTAATGGCCCATAAACTCTTCTACCATTCAACAGACTCGGAAGAAACAAACACCAATCTGAAGTGCCAGACCCCATGTTCGAAGGTCGGCATGCAGGACTCCGAGAAGAGATTCGGCTTTGCCTTCAGGGAATTTGAAGCCTCAAAAACCGCTCCCGTGGAACCACCAATGAAGGTGCCCATGAGACCCACCGGAAATGGGCGAATTTGACGATAATTAAGAAGACGAAGAATTACTTGACGCGGGTGATGAAGACGACGGAGAGAGTGGTGCACAAATTGGTGGAAATAGTGGATGAAGGAGGGATAGCACGGAAATAGACCAACAGGTGCACATGCCCTCGCGGAGGGTTCCAGATAATGGTGAAATACACGAGCCGCACCCAACGGCGCATCATATGCCGCATAGTATGAATATCAACTGGCCGTGCCTGAGCTTTGATGTGATCCAGGGTGGGCTGGGTGATGAGTGACGTGGATACCTACAGATGGTGTACTCGGTTACTGGAGCGCAGGCTGCTACAGCAAAGGATAATGAAGTTACAGTAATGAAATTGAGTGGTCTGCAGAGGATGCAGCAGTGTCTGCCCCGCCTCTCTAATCCACCGCTAACCATCAATTAGCGAAAGAAGACGACAATAAAGACGATGACGAAAACGACGTAGAGGAGGACCCGACCCTCCAATCTCGCTTGCTCTAATGCCCGAATACGACAAACTGTATCCGTGCCCCTCCGCATGCCCACAATGCCGTTTCGATGGCAAAAAGCGGCAAAGTGTACAACGGGGATCTATCGCCGCACTATGAATCTTCCGAGAACCCGGATTCTGCCTCTCCGCGGGTGCAAACAAACCTATGGCCATGCTCAGGATGTACGGACAAATAGCAGAGCGCACTATTGATTGGTCTTCCAATCCACGAGATGCCGTGAGGCGGGTAGCTACTGGGGATAACACTGGAAAGATATTTATCTCTACGAGGAAAGCAGGTAGTACTTGGGCTACGGGTGGTAGCACACCGGAGCGGCATACGGGCGGTGCGGGAGAGCTCTAGTAGTCTCCCAATGGGTGCCACGTCTTTGGCTCCGCATCTTAGGACGGGACAGTCAAGATTTACAACACCCGTGCACGGACCAAGAACTGACAATTGTCAGTTGATGTCTCATCTTCAGACGATAAAGCCGTATCCTCGTGTTGGGTAGTATCCCATCTCCTTGCCGCCGGCACGGAAGATGGAGTCTGGGGATTCTGGGTTCCCGCAACTTTCCCTAACGCACTCAAGGGCGAACACGTATACGCTGCGGCTACCGCGAACCCTACCTTCCACCAGCAGCCAATTACTAGTGTTGAGCTTTACCCTATTGAGGATACTATTGTTTCTGTTCAGTCGGCAGACTCAACGATTACGCTTTGGGGCTTAAGTGCCAAGTGAACGACGATGAGAGTAAGGGCACTGGCGGTGCGGAGGATATTCCACCCAAATTGTTGTTTGTCGACTATCGCAAGGGTGTTGCGGGGGTGCATTAGGAGAAGGTGGTTATTGGGACTGGGGGTGAAGAGTTTGGGCACTCTGTCCTTCCGTATATATCCCTGCTTGGCGCGAGTGCGTATTGGCTAACTGTTTTTTCCCTCTCCTCAGCCAGTGTTTTCAAGCCTACCAGCGTCTACACTTGTCGTCAGGGTGGGAGGGGGTTCTTGTGGAGTAGGCATGGCCCACGTCGTATTATTTTTTACAAGTCGTGAAATGGTTTCTGGCTTGTGTATGATATACTTTTGGTCAATCTCCAGCAGAAATGGTTATGGCGGTAATCTTCTTGTTTGTCTTGTGAACTGTGTGCTGCAGTGATGGAACCTTTCGATGTATATAAAGAAAATTAATATCATAGCAGATTTGAGCCAGCCACTCTTGCCACTAGACTTCTAGGGGAGGCGGTACAAACTGACCTCTATTGTACTAATTTCATACTTGTGCCCTCTGGTGGATATGGTAATAGTGGTAGGAATGTAGCTCACGGGAGTGCATCACAATCACGCATTTTGCGTTCCCGTGCAATGCGAAACCTTTTTAATACTATCGTAACCCAAGTTGCTCTATTGGTGATGAAACTGAGGTGGGTAGCAGGAGGAGTCGTACTCTTGACCAACTTAAGCTCTAGAGAAAGGCCATGCTCCGGTGGAGCGGGGTCTTTATCATATGCACTATAAAAAGCATTCGGGGAGTGAGGGAACGGTGGGCAAGCTCAGATCTAAAATAATAAGGCTATGATAGGTAGAGAGTGTCTGCGATTCTTGTTCTTTCTATGCTACCGGAGGTGTCATATATACACACAAGCTGTTCCTTTGCAAACATCTTCCTCGCCCATCAACCTCACAGAATTCCATACCACCTTTTTGTCATGATGCCACACCGTTCTTTTCACTCAACTCCTTGGAACATCCCCCGAAACATTTCCCTTAAGCTATAGCTGTTCTAGACAGTCCTGATACCCCTTTGCTTCTTCTCCAGTTTCCTAACTCTTATAGTGCGACACCTGGTTGTCTTCTAGACCTGCGGAGCATAACCTGTTACTTCCGGTATCCCTAGCGGTAACTCCTAAAACCTTCCAAACACTTCTCCTTGCACTAACCACTAGTTTCTACATACCCTTACTCACATGTTGACTCTCTCTTTTAGCTTGTTCCACCATTGCATTTCCAAACCTTTGCTAAACAACCTTCGTCTCATACTCTAAACAGTGGAAGCTTCGTGATTTTCAACAGTTGATAGCCCCGAATTCTTCGAACATGCCGAACAGGTTTGGAGTATGCTGGATGAGTAGAGGGCATGCCGAGCAGCATTTCCAGCAACATTGTGGTTTTCAAGAGAGTGCTTGATGGGTTAATATGTGTTGTAGCGCTTGCGGGAGCAAGTGATTGCCGGATCTTTGTGCTTATAACTGGCCCTGCGTTCGTCCCCACTTTAGGGGGAGTGACCTCAGAGGGGAACACCTTAGGGTGGATAGAATTGGGGCGGATAACCTTAGGGGGGTAACTGGTTGTGTGACAGGGTTCGGATACTCGTCTCCGGATTGCAATGTCCTAACCTACGGCAGAGGCTCTATAGAGCAGTCGGGCCCCGGTCTCGTACTGGAACTAGGTTATTTCGGACCATTGAACAGGGGAAGGAAGGAGAGTTACATCTACCATTGAACGTTATCGTAATGGTGAAAAACACCGGAAACCAATCTGCAGGAGGAACAAATATGGATAACTGGCGATCAGCCGCTTCTTACCAACGGTTTTGAGTGATTCGGGATAAGGAGTGTGGCGTTGGGACGTGTGGGTGGGGTATGATGTGATGCTCGACCCCCAATTACGAGTATCATAGATTCGCAACTTTGAATTTTACGCGGGAGAAGTCCTTTTTTTTCCCACACGCGACACGGTGTTTCACGGTTGTATTAATCAACTACACCACGAAACCAATTTCCTCATACCGGCATTCCTAATCAAACACTGCATCTAAACCTGAATGGGATGTGATATGGTACTTGTACCCTATTTTCTCGTACGATTCGCCATCGGATTTTCCTGGTGAATCTTGTCATCAAGCCAAAATGGGTTTGGTCCGGTAGGTTAATAGGAGTGCAAAACTAGTTGATTGGATCAAAAAAGGCGAAAGCGTTCAGGCTATACCATGTCGGGAGCACGCTAATCCTCTCCAAGAAATTTCATTACCGAAATTTCGAGATTACCGACTTCACTGAGATGGCGAATCGGAAGACACAATACTTGTACGAATATGGTACTTGAGTAACCACCACCACTAAGCCAACAGTTTTTCTTCACTCTACAAATTCACTTCTTAAACCCCTGCATCTCCCCCCACCAGGGTCCGGGTGGTCCAACTGATCTGGTCTTGGAGACGGGACCGTCTAGTCGGTCCTAATTGATCTTAACAACAAAACCGTCCTAGTTCAAGTGGTCGGGACCGGTCTATATAAAAAGATTGCATAATAATAATATTATTATTATAGTGGGACTCAGATAGAATAAATACATGTTTTGCAAAGAGAAGTATGTAGAATTGGAGCCTACCTCTGTACAGTTGCCTCTGTTGTTCAATATAATTTATTTATCCTTGTTGGAAGTCTTTGATGCTGCTCGCTTGTAGAATAACACACTCCTCTCATCTTTTTATAGTTCGGACAAAGGCCCGAAGTATTTTATGTCACCTCACTCTTGGCTTTTCGTTTTTTGTTTCACAGCCAAGGTTTTCGCCGTTTGGCAGTTCCTGTTAAGCTGATCAGCCAAAAAGCGATGCACATTCTATCACTCGGTTTTAACCAGTCCGACCTGTGGGAAATTGAGGAAGACAGACAGGATAAAACCGGTTGTATTTGCAACAGTAATGACTGAAAGGTGGGTTTTACGCAGTGGATAGAGTTG
Source organism: Tuber melanosporum (assembly GCF_000151645.1). Classification (NCBI taxonomy): domain Eukaryota; kingdom Fungi; phylum Ascomycota; class Pezizomycetes; order Pezizales; family Tuberaceae; genus Tuber; species Tuber melanosporum. Next base: position 1,187,701 of record NW_003299106.1, read on the forward strand.
GCTCTGATGGTAATGAGGGAACCTTGTATTGTATGTGTGTGAACAATAGAGAAAGAGGTGTGAGGAGAGTTTCATACAAGAGGTATGGAGTGGAGTTGGTTGACTTCTTAAAGAAGGAAGGAAAGAAAAGAAAAGAAAAGAAATAGAGAGGTGAAAACTTTTCACTGCTTACGCGTCCTCATATGAGAGGTACGCATACCACCGTAGTTTCCAGCTACGGGTACTTAACTGCCATTTTCAACACAACCGATCCCGGTCTAGTCACTTCCCACAACCACGACCCTCCGGTTGGTCTAATTTGCACCATTGGACTAGACTTGACTTTGACTGGACTTCGCTAGTCCGGTCCAGTCCTCCGCCGACCATTTTGAACCTTGCCCCCACCTTTGCGTTGGTTCTGAGTTCGACCGAGCTTTCTCTTTCTCTCTCTCTCCCCCCATTAAAATTTCTTCTCTACAGGCTTCTACAGGAACAAAGCCTCATCAGCCTTAAACCAAACTTTCAAACAAAAACAAGCAAATATAAACCCAATTGCCCAATCTGCACTCAACCGCCCACCTTCTCCACCCCCCCCCCCCACAACCCCTTCTGCTCTCAATGCCAGATGTTTTTGGAAATGGGGCAAAACCGTTTGATTTCGGTGTTGTAGTAAGAACTCTCTAAATCCCTAACCAAAAAAAAAATAAAACCCATTTCGGGGCAGCCCCCCAAAAAAAAAAAACAGTCCCCAAATCTCCATCCTGGGACTCTGAATCGCTTCTAGTCTTGTCTGGTTGGGCAGATCACAGAATGCCCTTCACCAAGTTATTAGAACTGATCCTCCAAGAGGATAAACTTCGTTTTTACAGAGGTTGACATAGCCGAGCGGATCGCGGAAATAATTGAACAATGTATTAATTCTACCATCGGTTACTATGTGGCAGTCACTAGGGTAACAGAGGAGACACCAGTGTTCCCAACCGTCCAGTCCGGACGGGACAGACGGCGGTGCATGGGAGGATGCTCGGGGCGGACGGGCGAGCCTTGGAGGTTTCTCAGAGGGCAGGATGTGCCAGGTTCCTGCGGGTGACGGCCGGGCCCTGTAGGTAATGGCCGTGCCCTGTGGGTAATGGCCGGGCCCTGCAGGTAATTACCTGGCCTGCAGATAACCACCAGAAGATGCCATTCGCCCCAAGACTGCAGGGCCCGGGCGTCAACCCTTTAGACAGCCGGCTTTATGGAGGACGGATGCCGTGCCCTGCCATCCTCGCCTGCCCTGCCCGGGACGCCCGGGGCTACGGCCCGCCAGGGACATGTAGGGCGCCCCGGACGGTTGGGAACACTGATCACCCTCTTTAACGCTTCCCTTCAGTATGCCTCGCATTCCCCTCGGCGTCCGCGGTGCTCTAAGAAAGCGTGCCTTCGTCCTCCCATCCCCTAACCAACTCCACCACCTCCTTCATAGGCGTATTACAAACTCCGGACACCGAAATACAAAGAGTATATTGGCATGAAAAAAAAACTCCCCCTCCATTACTCCTAATCTGCTAACAATTACTCTGATAGTGGGGCCGGGTCAATGGACTTGATAAAACTATTGGGGCGTTGAGAAGTGTTTCTTTCCCACTTGTGTTTAGTCTAGTTTACTGTTTGCTTACTTTAGTAATAGGAGTTCAGTCTCCAGGTTGCGGGACTCGGTAAAAATATAGGCTTGCGGAAGGTTTCTTTCCCACACATTTTTAGTCCAATTTATGGTTGGCTTACTCCAGTGATAGTATCTTGGTCTCCTCTCAAAAGAATTCTCTGGTATGGATGAGAAGATCGTCATTATGCAATGGCAAATGCATATCACATTTGCCCTGGTCATGTCGTTTGTGTGGGTAACTTATCCTTGGAGTTAAATATCTAGTTCTAAAACAATGTGTTATAGGGAGTGATATAGGTGGGAAAACTTGCATGGGATTTTGTCTCAAGTTTTCAACAAGGTTTACGGCAGCGATTTGGACACTGTTGGCTCGAATTGAATAGCTGGGCAGTAATGCAAGGGTGGTATTAAATATCCTAACTAGAGATATATTCTAACGAAGAAAATAGGTAATGAAAAGAAGGAAAAGACTGATTTGACCTGAATATAGGGAACTGAGGAAAGAGAGAGAGAGACAGATTGGATAATAAATGAAACCAACAAAGGGAAAACAGGCTACCTTTTAGCCTTCTCTGGATCATCCGGATCCATTTCCACATGTTTCCTGCATATGCCATGTTCTTCCTTATGCTCAACCCCACTGCTACGCATTTTTGCTATTTCGGCTGATCATCAGAAGATTTAACCGAGGGTACATTCTGACCCAGGATGAGATTTGGAGTACGACCAAGGATATTTGGTATTTCTACTTGATAGGAGTAAGGTCTTCCAATGGAGTTGTGGCAGATATTATGATAAGTGTTTTCTACTTTATAGGACTAACTGGTAGTCAAACATAGAGGCATCGTAGTAGTTGATACATGTCAAGAGGGTTATGGTTGTTGAGGCTTCACAGTAAGGGAAACATGTGGTGAGCAGCCAAGAAAGATTTCCGTCCAACCTCCATTAAAGCATTGCAAATAGTGGTAAGATTTATTAAATAACTGCTTAATAACATGATGCTGACATTATTCACTCACTTAGGCGAAGAGATATATTTCTAAAACGAATTAAAAAAACACAGAGAGAGAGGCAAGAGGAGGAGCCGGGAGGAAACAATGAAGTTTTTATTGAAGTATTGAGGCATGGTTTTTTTTTTTTCATCCTTATTAAAAATTAGCTTTAAATGTATGCAGAGCCATACAGTATGAGGGTGGTGCCAAAAATGATGAGCGGCAACACCCAAATTTTTGACCATCGCAACCACTTACAATCGCAGCAAGAAAATGAATACCCCACCATGGCAGCCTCCGATGGGTGAATGGAGGACACATTTGAGGATAGTGTTATTCACGAGCCGTCTCGCATCACTTGGCACCGGTGCCGCATATCTGTTAAACTATCGCAACCTCCAACCACCACAACTCCATGCTTCTTATCACCGCGTACCCCTTTCACATACTATTCAGTCTGCTTACTACTCTCTCTACCGGTTTTCTGCCACTATTTCTAGTGGCCTACAACGAGATTGAAAAACATCCTACTATAGCAGTATGCAGAAGTGTCGTGGAGGCCCTAGGAAAAGTCTTGGCGGCTTGAGCCTTGGTTTAGGCTTGGCTCGTGAACACTATTTGAGGACTAGACTACTTACCCTATAGCAGGATGGATTAAGGCAGTCAGAAGTGGCCCAAGAGACGAGTGTTCTAACTTTGACAGTATTGCGCTGAAGTCATACACGAAGGTTCAGACTAATAAGATCATGTGCTAAACCTCTGCACGCTTAGACAAACATGATATTCAAAGGATGATTAGTTGGCTTAGAAGTAACTGGGAGGGGAGGAAGTTATGCTGGTGGTGACTTGGTCAAAAGGTTGGGCTGTTAGGATCTAGAAGGACGATTCAGAGAGCACTTTTACAGCATGGTTACTCATGATGTAAGGCATGTAAACAGCCATTCATCAACAAAGAAAATCAGCATGAACAGATGTAATATTGAAGCCACCATTGGCAAAAGCTGGTTGACTTTTGGCGAAAACTCATGTATTCAGATGAGTGCATGTTTGATACATCAAAAAGAGATTCAACATGGTTTACTCATTTACTCTATGAACGCAAATATGATTACTGTGAAAAACATGTCTTTTATAGAGGAAGAGATTCTATTTATGTTTAGTGTGCTGTTACTTATAATTGGAAATCACCTTTTATTTTTCTTGTTGGTACTGGCAAAAAAGGTGCAATCATGAAGGACTATCTTGAACAGGTCTTAGAACCTGTTATTTCTCCTGCTTTTCATAGATTGTTTGATTTTTCGGTATTTCCTGCTTCTCAATATGTTGATACCTGTTATAAACTAGATTGTAACAAAGCAGATTGGCAAGGAAGAACAAATGTTTTCACATAAATTATACATGTGAGTTAGAGGATTTAATTGTTATGCAATAACTCACAGTTGTAAGTCATATGATGTTATGACTTTCACATGTAACTCATACTTATTAGTCATGAGTTTCAAGTATGTGACATATATAGCACACATGATTTATTATGAGGGTTCTGATTGATTCAGGTATGTTGTACAGTTGACTCATATGAGTCAGCTAAGGATCTTACATGAGTCACAATTATGAGTCATAGAATATAGTGACTTAAAGGTATGAGTCACAGAGAGCTAGATTTGGGGAAAGGGTCTGTATTAATAATGAGGTCCAGGACACTCCATTACAATACACACTCCGTCGCTCCTATTTTCCTCCCACATAGTTTGGCAACTCCACGTCAGCTATTGTGGAGCCCCCCCCACTCCCCTCTGCCTCCTCGATGGTTCCTGCCTAGGGGCACGGTTAGCTCTTCCATCCTCTCCTGCTTTGGCCTCGCTTGTCTCTTGTCTGCTTGATGGGGGAGTTATCTGGGCTGGGCCAGTAGTCCTGTCTTGCTAATAGGTGCTCACTTAGCTTTGGCGTGGTCGGTTTCCTCTCTGCTCTTCTGAACTGCGCTGGTAGTGGTGGATGTCCTTCTCCCCACTTGCACGATCCCCGTTGAGGAACGCCTCGGCTAGTCACTTTGGGGTCTGTCTCGCGGTCTGATTTGACCAAACCCTCCTAGTTGCTTGGTTCAAGTTTGGTTGCCTTCCTCACCTCGCCCTACCACCACCCTACTGCCGGTGGGATCCCTTCCATTATGTAACACTATCTCTCGGAGAACAAGGGACTACATGAGAGATACGGTAATACGTCAGTTCGGTTTATGGTCGGGTTTGCACTGGAGCCTTTGGCCCTACCTCCACTTTCTACTTCGGTCGCGTTGGCTTGCGCCCTACTGCCTTTCCTCCTTGGCTGCTACCCTACTACCTGTAACGTGTTCGCAAGGTGCTAATCACGTTATCGATAATGGATACGATAGTTGGCAGGTGGCCTGCTCTTCCAGAGAGGAGGCGAGAGCTGAGAACTAAAGGAGGCTTCGAGGGCGTACTGAGGAACAAAGAAGTAACCGTTCAACCAAGTATATTGAAATACTGTCTGTCGAAGTCTGCCTTTTCTATCGTAGAAACAGGCGGTCTTTAAATACACAAATCTGTTCATGTCTAGCATGAACGAAACTAATCAAGGGTATCAATTGATACTCTTTGGTAAAACTCTTTAAGTATCAAAGCGATACTTAAAACAAAACATAAAACAAAACCAAGTATCAAAGCGATACTTAAAGCAAAACATAAAACAAAACCAAGTATCAAACGATACTTAAAACAAACCAAGTATCAAAGCGATACTTAAAGCAAAACATAAAACAAAACCAAGTATCAAACGATACTTAAAACAAACTAAGTATCAAAGCGATACTTAAAGCAAAACATAAAACAAAACCAATAACCAAGTACCGGTACCGGTTACACTACCTCCCCCCTCTGCCGCGTGGTGTTCTTGGGTTTCGGCCTGCTGCCTGCCTGTGGTCGATCTTTGGCTGGCATCCTACTGCTGGGCGGCATCCCCTCTGCCAAACATCCATTCCTTGGGCCTGGCACCGTGGCCTCTATTCTCAATTGGCGGGCCACGGTATTGCACTACTTCTGTGGCTTAGCTGGTTGGGAGCGCTCGGCCTTAGGGCTGGTCGCCGGCCGTCTACTTCAGGGGCTGTTCTTTAGAAATGGCAAATCTGGTGGTACGCTGGGCAGTTGTTATTTTCCTTTGTGGCCCTTATGGGTGTAGTAGTTTACGGGATAGAGTTTTTCCTTATGCTTTCCTGAGTAGCTTGTTTTGTTTCCTTCCTGTTGGCTATGTGTAGTTAGTGGGTGGGGTTTTCTTTCGGGCAAGAAATCTTCTTGGGCTTTTGGTTGGCTTCTAGACGAGACCCTTTCGCATTCAAGCCGTGAGGCCTGCAGGCTTGGCACCTGAGTTGATCGCCCTTGGAGTGTGTGCGGTTGGGCCCATACCAGAGGGTCTTGAGGGTACTGGTTTTCTCTTGGTCAGGGGTGGAGGGGTTTTCTTAACGCCATAGCTAGCGCTGCATGCAATGTTCTTGTACCTTAAACAAGTAACTAAATGCTTATAAAAAAAAAAAAAAAAAAAGAAAAAAAGACCCTCCATTACAATAGTGGGTGGGGTTGTCTTTCGGGCGAGGAATCCTCTTGGACCTTTGGTTGGCTTCTAGGCGAGACCCTTTCGCGTTCAAGTCGTGAGGCCTGCAGGCTGGGCACCTGAGTTGATCGCCCTTAGAGTATGTGCGGTTGGGCCCATACCAGAGGGTCTTGCGGGTACGGGATTTCTCTTGGTCCAGGGTGGAGGGGTTTTCTTAACGCCATAGCTAGCGCTGCATTTGATGTTCTTATACCTTAAACAAGTAACTAAATGATTATAAAAAAAAAGAAAAGAAAAAAGACCCTCCATTACAACACACTCCATCGCTCCTATTTTCCTACCACATATTTTGGCAACACGACGTCAACTATCATGTTCCCCCCCACTCCCCTCTGCCACCTCGATGGTTCCTGCCTAGGGGCACGGTTAACTCCTCCATCCTCTCCCGCTTCGGCCTCGCTTGTCTCTTGTCGGCTTGATGGGAGAGTTATCTGGGCTCGCCCAGTATTCTTGTCTTGCTAATATGGGATCGCTTAGCTTTAGCACAGTCGGCTTCCTCTCTTCACTTCCTGGCAGCACAGGCTGTGGTAGATGTCCTTCTCCCCACTTGCACGATCCCAATTAGGGAACAGCTCTGCGAGTAACTTTGTGGTCTGTCTCACAGTGAGATCTGAGCATACCCTCCTAGTCGCACGCTTCAAGTTTTGGTTGCATTCCTCACCTCGCCCTTCCGCCTCCCTACTACCAGTGGGATCTCTTCCACTAAGTAACGCTATCTCTTGGAGAACAAGGGACTACATGAGAGACGCGGTAATACGTCAGTTCGGTCTACAGTCGTGTTTGCCCGGGGGCCTTTGGCCCTACCTCCACTTTCCACTTCGGTGGCGTCGGCTCGCACCCTACTGCATTCCCTCCTTGGCTGGTATCCTACTACCTCCTCTCTCTGCCACATGGTGTTCCGTGGTTTCAGCCTACTGCCTGCCCGTGGTCGATCTTTGGCTGGCACCCTACTGCTAGGTGGCATCCCCTCTGCCAAGCATCCATTCCTTGGGCCTGGTACCATGGCCTCTGTTCTCCATTGGTAGGCCACGATATTGCACTTCCTTCATGGCTTAGCTGGTTGGGGGCACTCAGCCTTAGGGCTCATCGCAGGCCGCCCACTTCGGGGGCTGTTCTTTAAATAATGGCAAATCTGGTCATACGGTGGGCAGTGGTTGTTTTCCTTTCTGGCCCCTACAGGTCTAGTAGTTTACGGGATGGAGTTTATCCTTATGCTTTCCTGCGTAGCTTGTTTGGTTTCCTTCCTGTTGGCTACGTGTAGTTAGTGGGTGGGGTTTTCTTTCGGGCGAGGAATCTTCTTGTGCCTTTGGTGGGCTTCTAGGTGAGATCCTTTCGCATTCAAGTCATGAGTCCTGCCGGCTGGGCACCTGGGTTGATCACCCTTGGAATGTTTGTGGTTTGGCCTATACCAGAGGGTCTTAGAGGTACTGGTTTTCTCTTGGTCCAGGGTGGAGGGGTTTTCTTAACGTAATAGCTAGTGCTGCATGCGATGTTCTTGTACCTTAAACAAGTAACTAAATGATTACAAAAAAATAAAAAAAAGACCCTCCATTACAACCACGCTCCGTCGCTCCTATTCACGCTCCGTCGCTCCTATTTTCCTCCAACATAGTTTGACAACACCACATCTGCTATCGTGGGCCCCCCCTCTCCCCTCTGCTCCCTCAATGGCTCCTGCCTAAGGGCATGGTTTACTCTTCCATCCTCTCCTGCTTTCGCCTCGCTTGTCTCTTGTCTGCTTGATGGGGGAGTTATTAAGGCTCGCCCAGTAGTCCTGTCTTGCTAATAGGGCCTTGCTTAGCTTTGGCACAGTCAGTTTCATCTCTTCGCTGCCAGACCGCACTGGCAGTGGTGGACGTCCTTCTCCACACTTGCACGATCCCCATTGAGGAACGCCTCGGCTAGTAACTTCAGGGTCTGTCTTGTGATAAGATTTGACCATACCCTCCTAGTCGCTCGGTTTAAGTTTCGGTTGCCTTCCACACCTCACCCTTCCACCTTCCTACCTCTGGTGGAATCCCTTCCACTAAGTGATGCTATCTCTCGGAGAACAAGGGAATACCTGAGTGAGGCAGTAATCCGGCAGGTTCGGTCTACGGACGGTTTTGCACTAGGGCCTTTTGCCCTGCCTCCACTTTCCACTTCGGTTGCGTCGGCTCGCACCCTACTACCTTCCCTCCTTAGCTGGTACCCTACTACCTCTTCCCTCCGCTGCGTGGTGTTCTGGGGTTTCAGCCTGCTGCCTGCCCATGATCGATCTTTAGCTGGCACCCTACTACTAGGCAGCACCCCCTCTGCCAAACATCCACTCCTTGGGCCTGGCACCGTGGCCTCTGTTCTCAATTGGCAGGCCATGGTATTGCACTACTTCTGTGTCTTAACTGGTTGGGGGTGTTTAGCCTTAGGGCTCGTAACAGCAGCCCAATTCGGGGGCGGTTCTTTAAAAACAGCAGATATGGCGGTACAGTGGGTAGTTGTTATTTTCTTTTGTGGCTCTTATGGGTCTAGTAGTTTACTGGATAGAGTTTTTCATTATGCTTTCATGCCAAGCTTATTGGATTTCCTTCCTGTTGACTACGTGTAGTTAGTGGGTAGGTTTTTCTTTCGGGCAAGGAATCTTCTGGGGCTCCTGGTTGGCTTCTAGGCGAGACCCTTTTGCGTTCAAGTCGTGAGGCCTGCGGGCTGGTCACCTGAGTTGATCATCCTTGGAATGTGTGCGGTGGGGCCCATACCAGAGAGTCTTGGGGGTATTGGTTTTCTCTTGGTCTGGGGTGGAGGGGTTTTCTTAACGCCATAGCTAGCGCTGCAAGCGATGTTCTTGTACCTTAAACAAGTAACTAAATGATTATAAAAAAAAATTTAAAAAAAAAAAGACCCTCCATTACAGCACGCTTTATCGCTCCTATTTTCCCCCCTTCTAGTTTGACAATGCCATGGTTAACTATTGTGGGCCATCTGTCCTCCCCTCTAACACCTTGATAGTTCCTCCTTAGGAGTACAGTTTCTCTTCAACCGCCTCTCCTACCCTTGCCACAATTGATTTTCACAGTCTTGGTAAGGGTGTTATCTGTGCCTTACTCTGTTGTCCTATTTTGCTTGGAAGACTTACTTAGCTTTGGTGTGGTTGGAATCTCTTCACTACCAGTCGGTACTGGTAGTGGTGAATGTCTTTCTCACACTATTTACCTGATCCCAGTTAGAGAATACCTCGGCTCATAACATTGAGCTCTGTCTCACAGTAAGATATAAACATACTCTCTTAGTTAGTCAGTTCAAGTTGGGTCGACTTCCTCCAGTTATTCTTTCCAATCCTTACCCCTGGGGAGATCTCCTCCATTAAGTACCACTATTTCTCAGAGAACAAGAGCCTATATGAGAGAATTGGTAAAACAGCAATGGTTTCATTTCTAAGCTCGTGTTTGCTTTGCAGTCTTTGGCCCTCCCTCCACCTCCTATATCAATTACATTGGCTCGCACTCTATGGCCTCTACTGCCTTGTCTGATATCCTACTACCCCCTTACATGTTTGGTATTCTGGGGCTCTCACCTGCTGCCTGCTTACTGTTACTCTTTAGTTGATACTCTACTGCTGGATGGCAGCTTCTCTCCCAATCATCCTCTGCTTCAGCCAAGCACCAATGCTCCTATTCTCAATTGATAGGTCACGGTATTGTACTACATCTGTGACTTAGCTAATTGAGGTTGTTAGCCTTTGGGCTCGTTATTGGCTATCTGCTTATGGGGCAGTTGTATATCCAGTGGTCTGAGAGTTCGGTTAGCAGTAGTTTCTTTCTTTGATGGCTTTTGTAGTTTACCAGCAGAGCTTTTCCTTATGCTTTCCTGCCTAGCTTTGTTGGTTTTTCTTTCCGTTAGCTACATATAGTTAGTAGAGTGAGGTGTTCTGGGTAAGAAATCTTATTGGGCATGTGGTTGACTTTTAGGTGAGACAGCATGGAGTTGAAGTCACGAGGTCTGTGGAAAGAGCTTCTGAGTTGCTTGTCTTTGGAGTATGTATGGTTGGGCCGGTACTTGAGGGTCTTGGGTGTATGGACTTTCTGTTAGTCCACAGGGGAAGTCTTCTCTTTATGCCATAGCTAGTACTGTATACAATATTCTTGTACAGTCAAGTCCTGAAAGTCTGTACACCTCTGGATCGTAACCACAAAACTCCTTATTGTCATAACAACTCCCTCTACCATGACTCTACCACACATCCTCCGAGATAGTGAAGACTTGAATAAAGAAATTTATAGCTGTATAAACATACAAATATAGAATATAATAAAATTTCCAAATCTTTAGGTGCTCCCAAGTTTATAGTTTATTATGTAGTCAAAAGAGCAAAGGTTTAGGAGTAGAAATACTCATAATGCAAAAAGGGGTACAAGACCAACCAAGATTACCCATATTAAGAGAAGGATAGTGCAGTCAGCTATGGATGCTGAGACTCATTTAACATTACATGATATTACTAAAAAAGCGAATATTGGTTCAGGCTAGATAACTCTTGATAGAATTATTTGAGAAGCTGGTTTTAAGCTTCTGATACCCACAAAACAGCCTTTTTAGAGAAAGAGACAAAAGGAGAAGAGACAGGACTTTGATAAGAGAAGGAACAACTGCAAGAGAGCTTGGAATTAAGTTGTTTTTGTAGATGAAGCCACAATTGATTATGATCCAAATCTTACAGTAAGAAAGGTTAGAGTGTAATGATTGCACTTCAGATTGTTAGTTCATAGCTACAGGGAACAATACTGCTCCTCTTCTTTCTTCTTCTCAACTTACCATAGCACTAGGTCTCTGACTATGTTACCCATAGTACAAGACCTTTGTCTTCTATCAGGAAGACCAATAGTAAGCTTTTTCTAACTCTCCTTCTTGAAGAGTATTCTTATCGTAGTAGGAATAAAGATAGTAATAATGATAAAGAGCATAAAAATGTTTTTTATTTGTTAAAGTAATAAATAGAGAAAGTACTTAGTATAAAGTATGAAGAATGGTAACGATCCCTCCTTAGATAGTTAGTTCTTGGTGACAGGGAACGAGACTTCTCTTCTTCTTCTGTTTCTTTCCTAAGTCTTATAATAGCACTAGGCCTCTGCCTATATTACTGATAGTACAAGACCTTTGTCTTCTATCGGGAATGCCTATTGTACGCATTCTCTAACTCCTCTTCATGAAGAGCTTTTCTTGGTATAATGATAAATGTTACAGTAAAGATAAAAATTGTACAGTGGTTTTATATTCCTTAAAGTAATAAATAGGAAAAGTATTTAGAACAAAGTGTGAAGAGCCTATCCTCCTTAGCCATACTGGCCTCCATGTATAGTACTCTTCCCGCCCTAAGTCATGTGACTTAAAGTGGTCACATGCACAAAAGTAAATCCTAATAAACTAATTATGTAACCAAAGTAGTCACATGTCCAAAACCCATGACCTTGTAATGAGGTCATGTGCAAAACTCATAAACCAATCATAACACAATAAACAAGTCAGATGACCCTAAGTAGTCACATGCACAAAGCCCATGACCTCATAGCGAGGTCATGTAGAAAACATAAATTAAATGCCCAAGGCATACCCGCAAGACATACTCGCAAGGCACACTTGCCAGGTGCACATCCCATAACTCATAATTGAGTTATGTGTGAAACAGAATAAATCATGTGACCTAAATAAGTCATATGTGTGAAACAATAACATACCTATGACTCATAATTATGAGTCATGTGACAGCCTTTTCTGTGCCAAGCCAGGTTCATGATAAGAACCTATCCTCCTCAACTGTACTAGCCTCCGTATATAGCATATTTCCTGACCCAAATCATGTAGCCCCCAGTGGTTACATGCGCGAAACCAAATTATAACAAACTAATCATATGAGTAAAAGTAGTGACCTGTGCAAAACCCATGACCTTGTAGTAAGGTCATATGCAAAAACTCAAAAACCAATCATAAAGCAATAATCAAGTCATATGATCTAAAGTGGTCACATGCACAAAACCCATGACCTCATAATAAGATTATGTGCGAAACATAAATCCTATATACAAGGCATATCTACAAGGCATACTTGCAAGGTACACTCACCAGGCGTAAATCCCAGGACACATAATTGAGCCATGTGGGAAACATAACAAATCATAATCTAAACAAGTCATATGATCAAAATGGTTACATGTGCGAAATAATAACATCCCTATGACTTGTAACTATGAGCCATGTGAAAACCTTTTCCATAACAAGTTACATTCATAACTTAGAGTAAGACCTGGTGAAGAGCAGGAAGAAAAAAGCTTGAAGCCAAGATATAAGTCTGGAAGGACTAGTATTGGGGTCTATACTGCAATCATGAAAGGTAGCAGTACAGAGTTAATTCTTTTATGGAAGAGAAGAGAGGAGGAAATGACTAGCAAAAAAGATAAACTTGGCCTCAATTCTCACCAATATGTAACTGAAATCTACCAGCAATACCTTATACCTTTTACAGAAGATTTGGATAGGCCTTCTGACAAAGTCTGCCTAGCTGCAAACAATACATCCTGGCATGGTGGTGCGGAAAATTAAAAATTGTAGGCTGACTGCTGTTCCAAGAAACTCTCTTAGCTACTCAGCTTACCAGATCTCAATCCTCTTCAGAACAACTGGTCACTACTCAAAAGAGCCTTCACCAAGAGATTATCCAAACAAGAGAGATGGCCTCACAGTTCTGCTGAATTGTTCGAGTCAGCAAAGGAGTAGGGATTAATTCCTGTGGAGAAGTTGCATAGATAGATAGAGAGAATACCTGAGAGAGCTTTGGCTGTACTGGATCCAGATGGAAGCCATGCAAAATTCTAATAATGTTTTTCTATTATCTACCAGCTATACTATTATCTTTTCTTTAATTGAATTCTCTACTTTCTTTTTACATTTTTTGTAGTTTGGTATTTTGGTAGTGCTGTTGCTAGGTAGGTGTGTGAAGACCTTCTAGACATAACTGTACCTTGAACAAGTAATAGCTTGATTTAAAAAAAATAAAAATCAATAAAGATAGGATCACTGGTAGAGACTCCTCATATAATCACTTAAGTTCTTTTCTATACCATCAGTTGAATCAGTACTTTATACATGTATTCGACAACACTACGTGAGAAAGAGGTCTTACTTACAAGACATAATGTGAGTATATGATAATTATCTTTACTAGAAGTGATAATAAAGATAAGAGTTCTCTAAGTTATCGAGATATCGAGAGAATGGAGGAGATAAGGTTATTACCTGTTGAAGAACTAATTAAGAAGAAGTAGCATTATTTCAATGATGGAGCACTAGTTCATAAAACCTATCATGCCTTGGTAGGGATAAAGGTGAAACTTGGTATACTAGTACACTGCCGAGTTGCGGCATGGCATCTCTTGATCTAAATCACATTTAAAATGTCGGACAATTGATGAAGCAATTTATCAAGCCACATGATAGCTTCCTCAGAACCAGTTAGGAAATACATAACACGGTCAAGGAAGAGTGGGAGAATTTGGAACCAGAAGATTACAATGGCTATGCTGAGAGCATATCTGATCAGCTCAGGTAAGTCAAACAACCAAGAGGTATGCAACCTGAATTTCAATTTTAATTTCTTTGAAGACTATCATTCCTCTATTATTTTCTTTACTTTTTATATTATTATTTCTCTTTTTGGTTGAGATATTACTTTGGAGGTATTCAGTATCGAAATTCTAAGCAGTTATTTATTGCTACCACTCATCATTTCTGGTAACAGTCTCATACATTTTGGATAGACTGGACCTACTGCTATACTTCTTAAAGTACCTACCAGTTGTCTTAAGTTCCAATCCTGCAGAAATGAATCTTTCTGCTGTCGGTAAGTTCAATAGAGCAAATTGTAGTAGGCCGAGTTTATTCTCAATTTATAGTAGTCCTGAGTGTAGCAGGTTGGATAACCGAACGCAAACATGTAATTCATGGACAGAGCAGGTGAAACATTAAGGGCCTGGTTAGCAAAAAAGAAATAAGTAACAACTTTTCCATTACAAAATGGTTCGACTAGTAAAAAATGTCATTGTCCCATGACCAGGGTCTTGTAAACTTGCCACCCTTGCTTCTCACACCACAACATTTGTGAATTCATGCACCTTATATATACACACCTGAATCTCATCTCACCCACCTATTCCTTCATGTCCCAATCTATTGCAAACTTCTACTCTTTTAGCTATTAGCCTAAAATATAGAGTGGGGACAGTATGGTTGATGATATAAATTTCTTTATTTTTCACAATTATTCTATCACTTTAAGTAAACAAATTCAGGCTAAAAATGTTACTATCATACCACTTGTACAAAGCAGCTATTTTGTTCCTATCTCTTTAGATAAAATGAAAATTGTCATTTGTATGGGCTAATAAAATGGAACCATTTTATCCAACTGGCCTTAAAGTTCATTCTAGAGTGTTGAAAATCACAAGCGATCAGTGGATATAGGAGGATGCTTTTTTGTCCTTTCTGGTTTTTCTCATAGCATCTCACATTTTACAAACCTAATCTAGTAGGAGTAATTGGAATACTTGATTCGTACAGTATACTAGAGTCTTATACTTGAGCATTGAAATACAGGGACAGATATCATCTTAGGAGTAAAGTGGGAGATACATTGCAATGCTAGTTCTAAGATTCATGGTGGCAACTATCTCAATAATACTAAGAATAGAAAGGAAGAGCTCTTCTAAGGGCATCTATGGAATATAAATATATATAAAAATACGGCAAAGGCAAATATATAAATAACATGAAACCAGAAAGAAAAATGAATAAGAATGTATATAAGGAAAAATGAAGAACTAACCAATCAAAGGATACAAGATAGGTAGTATTGGCAACCAGTACGGGTACTCAGTTAAGGATTTTGATTCATGTTTTGTTTTAAGTATCGCTTTAATACTTAGTTTTTTTCATATATCATTTAATACATGTGTAACCGGTACAGGTACTCAGTTATTCGTTTTGTTTTATGTTTTGAGTATCCCTTTGATACTTGGTTTGTTTTAAGTCTCGTTTGATGCTTGGTTTTGTTTTATGTTTTGAGTATCGCTTTGATACTTGGGTTGTTTTAAGTATCGTTTGATACTTGGTTTTGTTTTATGTTTTGTTTTAAGTATCGCTTTGATACTCGGTTTGTTTTAAGCATCGTTTTATACTTGGTTTGTTTTAAGTATCGTTTGATACTTGGTTTTGTTTTATGTTTTGTTTTAAGTATCGCCTTAATACTTAAGGAGTTTTACCAAAGTGTATCGATTGATACCTTTGATTAGTTTCGTTCATGCTAGACATGAACAGATTTGTGTATTTAAAGACCGTGTGTTTCTACGATAGAAAAGGCAGACTTCGACAGACAGTATTTCAATATACTTGGTTGAATGGTTACTTCTTTGTTCCCCAGTATACCCTCGAAGCCTCCTTTAGTTCTCAGCTCTTGCCTCCTCTCTGGAGGAGCAGGCTACCTGCCAACTATCGTATCTATTACCGATAACGTGATTAGCACCCTGCGAACACGTTACAACATGACTTTGTTTTATAGTTTGTTGTAAGTGTTATCTTGATACTTGGTTTGTTTTAGGTATTATTTGCTACTTGGTTTTGTTTTCTATTCCATTTTAAGTATTTTTTAATGCTTAAGTAGTTTTATCAAAGTGTATTACTTAATACATTTCATTAGTTTCATTCATGCTAGATATGAACAAATTTGTATGATCAAAGCCTGCCAGATTCTATGATGGAAAAAGCAGACTTCGACAGACAGTATTTCAATATAGTTCCTGGAATGGTTACTCTTTAGTTTTCACAGTACACCTTTTGAAGTCTCTTTTATTTCGCAGCACTCATCTACTCCCTGGTAGAGTAGGCCACCTGCTAACTATGTTACCTTACCCTAAAACGTAATTAATACCTTGTGAACACATTATATTATTTTATAAGTCCTCTGTGAATATGAAGCAAGGAAATAGACTTTAAACAAGAAAAAAGGAAATAATAAAAGAAAAAAAGAAGAAGAAAAAAAAAAAGTTATTTGACAAAATACTCCTCTTGAAAAACTCAATTAAACAAAATACTACCCAGAAAAAAAGGTTGATAGAATGCCCCTCAGTAAGTTGAGGTGCTGCGTAGGGGAAGAAAGGAGAGTGTAGACCCTATTACATATTTACTCCCACATAAAGTAACAACTGTCATTGGTAAAGTTGTGTGTTGAAGTCTGAAAATGTCTCAAAGGATTGGTCTACTGACAAAACCATGATGAGGTTATCGGGGGGAAAACAAAAGTTGCAATCGAAGGAGATAGTGATGGACACCATCATGCTCGAGCAGATCATGGGGGGTATGCGCAAGCATGATTTGATCGAGGGGACCCCATGATCGAATGCTCTAGCGAATGGTCGAGTATGATCGAGTACTCGAGTATTATCACTGCTCTACCATGATCGAGTACTCAAGCAAAGTGCCTGCTCCAGCGTGATCGACTACTCGAGCAAAGTAATTGCTCAAGCATGATCGCAAGATTGAGTACAGTTTCCACTTCTGTGAGGTTGCTTATTGATAGCTTTACTTACTATGATATAAATTCTCTTTCCGATCACGAAATAAAACACATGATTTAAAACGGTTTGCGACTTGAACCTGGTTTCCAACTGCGACCTGCCACTTGCCATGGTGCTGGAGATGATGTAACAGAGGACATTGTAACGGAAGTCTTTGTGCGATAGTAAGTGTACAAGTGGAAGTCGTGTTTTGATAAAAATTCTCTGCAGAGTGTGCGGGGTTGTAGGTGGTGATTACAGAATTTTCATCAAAATGCTGTGCGGCTGATATCAAATGCAAAAAACTATGGTGCAAGCGGTCAGGTGGATTGTGTGGCTCGTGGTCAGGGATGTAGTATAATTATAGGTATCATGTGATTGCCAAGATATATATAGATTGATCGAGCATGCTCGAGCAGATCATTGGCGTGTTGCTTGAGCATGATCTGATTGTGTCCATCACTAGAAGGAGAGGAGTGAAGCTGGAGATGAAAAGTGATGACACTGACAGAGTTTAAGGCAGTTGTTACTTTATGTGAGAGTAAATATGTAATAGGGTCTACACCCTCCCTCCTTCCCCTGCACAGCACCTCAACCTACTGAGGGGCATTCTATCAAACCTTTTTTCTGGGTGGCATTTTGTTAAATTGAGTTTTTCAGAGGGGCATCCTGTCAAATAACTGAAAAAAAAAAACTTGTACAAACTACTGTTCCTAAATTGGAACAGGATGAGTATGATAGTGCATACACTCACGAATGGTTCATACTCATGCATAACTCGAGCCCCTTTCTCCGTGGTGGGTTTCCTATGGTATCAGGTAATCCCACCAGGTGTTGGCGATTAAAAATAAAGGGCATAGGCCGCTGGACAGGGATAAAAAACAAGGAAAGAGAGGTAGGGAGAAGTAGAGAAGGACGAACAGGGTGGGAGATGGAGGAATGGGTGGTAGGTTACTAGCCTAGGCGCTCAATTTCGCAATCGGAGCCTATTCCGTCTCGATTAGCGACTAGATAAGCTCATACCAATTCACTTGTCACAGGCAAGTAGCATCCAGAAGTGTGGGTGGCTAGTTCATGATATACATGGCTTCTCTGCCATATGTTTTCCAGATCCCCGTTTCCGGATATTTCTTGCCCGGGACAAATGGGGAGAAAAGAAACTTAGAATTGCGGAACTCCAGCACCTTCTATTCTGGTGTTGCTTAGCTGTCACTCCAGCCACCTGGGGATAACCCTCAGAGCGACGTGAAAGCTGTTCGATATGGAAGCACGGCTGGAGTTGTAAGACCCCGAAACAGAATAATCTTTTGAGGAATGTAGATAACTATGAGAGATCTGTCGTGACAGGCCAAGGCTTGTTCTCTATTCTCTCCTTCACTATGGGCGATATCCCGGTGCCTAAATAAACAGAAGATGACAGACTTTCATGAACAAAAGAAGTGAAAAACATGAATACAACTACGACACGTATTACCAACTATTCACTATCATCTACGTCAGTGTGATTGACGAGACTCGTAAATAACAAGTGTACTTCGGGAGTGAGTGACAAGAGAAACTAAAGTGATGCAATCCCGTCAACAAGAGAAAATATTGTAATAACCACTAGCGAATCCTATATGGAAAGGTACCACATCACTCTCAATTTCCAACAAAAGCCCGTTCCAAGACACCATGCAATTAGCCCAAACAATGTATGAGGAGCTCCACCACATCATCACCTGTCACCAGGTGCGCAGCTTGATTACAGGCATCTATCACGCGTGACCACTAATTGGTAAGGTCAGTACTAACCCCGAATATGTTCCACCCCCTTAGTGAGTGAAGGAAACTGAAACTTACAACATTCGCCAACTCATCCACCTGAGCCTATTTCTCACAACCAAAAGCACTGTACTAACTCTTGCGCGCCCGGATTATCTCCACTCGGTTTACCAGCGTGTTGGCACTTCTGGGAGTAGCCTCCACGACCGTTTATACATGGCCTTAAGTACCACGGCCGCCACGATGCGGACTAACGTCCCCTTCATCGCCGTCTCCAGCTCCCCGCTTAATTCTGCCACCATCGCAGTGACCTTCTCCACCTCCTTCCTCCATTCTTTCTCGATATTCCGCAATTCGCTATTCTTTTGTTGGAGATACTTGCTTTTTTGCAACCAGTATCTGCACTGGAGACTTCTCCTACGCGAGGTTTTTCCCTAGTCCGCTATCAGGGGACTAGAGCGTTGGGGTTGGGCTTTCAGATTCCTTTTTCCTGTTTCTCTCTTGCTTAGGGGCAATGTGGAGCTTGACGGCGAGTGTGGCGGGATCGTTGAGGGTCCGGGGGGCGTAGGCAGAGGTAGGAGCGGGGGGATAACTCCTTTAGCGGTAACGGAAGAGGTCCAATACCGGGGTTGAGTGAGTGTTAGTATGGTAGGAGGATTGTTGAAGTTTGTGACCTATAGCCGCGTGAGATGACAGCGATTATGACGAGTCTGGTTTTAAACAACAAGGTTTACGGCAGCAATATGGACAATGTTGACTGAACTTAAATGGCAGGGCAAAGATGTAAAGATGAATTTCAATATCCTAACCGGAGAAAAATTCTCACAAAGAAAACGATAGGGAATAAAAAAACGGGAAAGACTGATATGACCCAAATGCGAGTAAGAGAGGAAAGAGAGACAGATTGGATAACGAACGAAAACAACTAACAAGGGAAAACAAGCTGCCTTTTATCCTTCCCTAGATCATACTGACCTGCTTCCACATACTTCCAGCGTATGCCGTGTTCTCCATCACATTCAGTTTCACTATTGCCCATTGTGCCGCTTTGGCCGAGGATAAGTGAATTCGACCGAGGGTATGCTCTGGCCGAGGAAATTCGGTATTTCCATATGATAGGGGTAACGCCCTAACATGGAGTCGTCGCAGGTATCGTCGCATATGGTGTTTGATGTGGAGGGCTAACCAGTAGTCAAACATAGAGGCGTCGGAGTAGCTGATATGCCAAGAGGGTTAGGGTTGTGAAGTCGTTGCCATAGAGGAAATGTGCGGTGAGCAGCCAAGAAACACTTCCGTACAAACATCTGGGGGGCATCATGATCCCTATAGTTTAGAGCGAAGAAAGGTTGAATCAACCTACCAGCCGAGGCACCCTTATCCATGATGGTAAGGGATTGGCAACAGTTTAGCAAGGTCGATGCCGCGGGAATCTTGTCCCTATTCAGATCATTGGACCCAGTGCTCCCAATGGGCCAGGTAGGCCAGGCTGAAGGAAAGCCGCAACTGGCTTAAGAGAATTCCTGAGGATCAGGCTTGGCCGGCCTACCTATGGGCTGTATAGGCTTTGTACTGTGGAAAGTGCCCAAAGGCCGGTCATCCGGTGAAACAGCAATTCCATTGCTACCGATGGGGATTCAGCCAAGCATTGGCAAGACATGATTTCTTGTTTATTGTTGTATTTATCACTTCATACGATACCAGTATCATACACCGGAGGACAAAAGGGCATGAGTTTTTCCCCAGTGCAACCATTTTAGAAAAAAGCTCTTCACATCTACCTAGTGTCATTGCATGCTTAAGTCAAGTCGCTCTTGGAACTAGATTTTTTTTCAGGCAAAAACGGAAGGCGGGGCAGGATTGTGGAGCCAAGGTCCACCACTCAGCGAATGGGGTCTTCAGGGTAACTTAACAAGTTCTCTGGAGGAGACATACAATGCAGTGCTAGACTTGCCCCTATTTCCACTATTTCTCGGCCTGGAAGACTACGTTTATACAAGGTAACGTGAGGCCTCTGCAGCCTTATTGTTATTCTGTCTTTAGCATGTGCTGGTATATTGTGTTGCTGTCATTGTGTTGAATTTTGGCTTCACAGCTACTGGTGTGATTTTTTTCTTTTCTTTCGGCATTGGTGACATTGTACGAAAACTCGCGCACTTTTGTCCTGCAGTGTAAACAAGCGGTTCAGAGGACTAAAAATGGTAGCGATTCAGTCAAGGAATCACATCCTGTGACTTGTTTTGCCAGGAGTTGAATAAATAACGGACGATTCTAGGTAATTCGGCACATATTTTAAGCTCTCCACAATTGGAGTGGTCAGACTGTACGAGGGTGTGTAAGGGCAAGTGATCGGAACGCACGTGATCTACTTTCGGATCACCTTTTTCCTCATACAGATTTGAAACCTAATTGGCTACTATTTGATAGCTCATGACAAGGATTGGTCGAAATAGCGGTCTTCCGATAACCTTCTCCCACCCCCTCATACTGGTGCACTACTTCTCTCTTCTAAAGGTTCCTGCGATATCTGGTTAAAGGTGCGCTAAGCGGGCTAAGTTCACACAACCCACCGCATCTTATATTCATCCTGCTCAAGACAGGTCACCCATCCTGCAGATGCTTCACAGGAAATATAGAACTTACACCAGGAGAAAAGAGTATCTCCCGTCTCCACTCTTGTGTTTTGAATGACACTACCGCCGCGCCCCAGAAAGTGTGGTGGCCTCACCCTCCAAAGGACGCCTGAAAACGTCGCACCCGTATCATCCCTCCGCTCCAAACCCCTCCGCCCGTCACAAGTACCCCACTGCTTATACAATTAGTTATACGTTAGATATCCTCTATAGCGCAGCAAACAATACAGGGGAAGAGTGTAGCCCCTATCACTATACAGTGGCTCGCATGCTGATCTTAAACTTAACTTGTTAAGAAAATCCAAGAAGGTAAAGTCCGGAGATCACACACCGCCCATTCATAACTCCTGGGACAATACGAATACTCGTGCGGGACGCACTGAATTTCATCCGGAACACACACACACTCAAGCAATTATCTGGCACCCAGCAACCCCGCGGGGGTTTTCGAAGTTTAAAACAACAGACCCCTGGGGGTCAATTCTTGGTGGACACCCACCTGCAAAGAATTCCTTGAACGTAATCGATGGGTCTTCTACATGTTCAGTGGGCGGGGGAAGGATTTGATTTTGATTATATTCGCTCATTTGTACAAGTAACCTATTTAGTAGTGTTAGGATATAGAAAAGCCTTACATATTGTTTACAAGTGATTCTGAAAGAGTTTTTGGCGGACTCAGCACAGTTGATCCACACTCGTGATCCGATACACCCAGCCTCCCGCTTATAGAACTTGACCTGGACCACCACTCATACTACCCCCTCCGAGCTGGCTTGCCACAGCATTGCATCTAGCTTAAGTCGGTCAGCCGGCCCTGACCACCCCAATTCTAGGACTGACGAAGGAAATTGTGGGTCCTCTGTCCAATCAGGACCAAGCAGGGTGGCCAAGGTCATATCTCCTTCTTTGGTATATCCTGCATATTCGCCTCCAAAGTTACTATATTCTATTAAACCTGATCAGCTTGATTCCAGAGTTTTGATAGAGCATAAGTGACAGCAAACCGGGTGAAACATGAATACAGATCTTGCGAACCCAGGCGTGTGGAACAGTGTTCCCAACCGTCCGGGGCGCCCTACAGGGCCCTGGCGGGCTGTAGTCCCGGGCGTCCCGGGCAGGGTGGGTGAGGATGGCAGGGCATGGCGTCCGTTTTGCTTAAGACGGCCGTCCAAGGGATTGACGCCCGGGCCCCGCAGTCTTAGAAATGGCATCTTCAGGCGATTATCTGCAGGGCCCGGCCAATACCTACAGGGCCCGGCCATTACCTATAGTGCCCGGCCATTACCTGCAGGGCCCGGCCGTCATCCGCCGTCACCCGTAAGAGCCCGGTACATCCCGCCCCCTGAGGAGCCCGCCCGTCCCAGTCATCTACCCATGCACTGCCGTCCGTCCCGTCCGCACCCTAGGACGGACGGACTGGACGCTTGGGTTCACTGGTGTGGAATGATGCCTTTTTTTTCCAACCCACTGGAAATCCCACTCGTGGCCACGAGCTGGCCGACCGGCGTAATGCGGAGGGCATTACAACCATGTAGCATTTTTTCCCTTGGAAACTAATTGATGCTATAAGTGTAACTTAGTTCTGTGGGAGGAAGAAAACAGTGGGGAGGTGAACGGTTACCGGAGGGCATGCCCTACTAGGTACTTCTTCAGAAGTCTGAATCCTGGTATGACCCGGTTGAAATCAGCCTGCTCCACGTCATGGAAGGTTAAGCAGTCTGAAGTATGCGTCTTGATCGCATCTTTAATCGCTTTAAAACTCTTTCCCCGACATGCTCGTACGAATCAATGTTAGATTTCCTAAACGAAAACTAGAAAGCGCGTGGTAGATGACAGTGGTAGAGGATGCACCGGAATGAGAGAGATAGAGAGCGAGAGCGGTTGATATAAGTCTTTGAGGATGTGGCGAACCCGTAGTAAAGTTGATGGGTCACCTGACACGGCAGATCCTGATCAACCACTACTACCACTACTGGGACATGGAATCTAAATGGTTGAGAGATTTTAGAGTTGAGTGTGGCACTATAGTATGATATAGGTTATCGGTAAGCGAAGAATTGAAGAATGAACTGAAGGGAGGCTTTAGGGTAATGTTCACCAAAGAGACACTGAATGGAGTTAAACGATGGCGCCAACCAATTAAAGTATTTGTTTACTATCGACAAACCGATTATAGTGCCACATTCTCTTAGTGTCCAGTATCGGAGATTTTCATGAGCAAACTCCTGGGCGAGTTCTTGATGAAACCCATCTGTCAGTTAGTAATCAAATCAGGATTCATTAAGGAGGTATACTTACTAGTGAAAGACGTGCCGGAATTCAAGAGGTTGCTATGACATGAAGAGGTCGCCGGAAAATCAAAATGTCGGTAGAAAATAAGGTAGTGGGTGGGAAATAATGGAGTAGAAGGAAATACATCCCTGGTGCAACCCTGCACCGTTTTATGCGGGATACCGGTGACCAGGGAAATAGCATACTGTACTGGAGTATGGTATACATGTTCCCGGGTAACCCACCAATATCCTACCATTCTCTCCAAGCCGGTATACAAAGAAGTACTGGCTGGGTAATTTCTGGTGTTGACAGCACTCCAAAAATTCTTGCAATTCATGGTTAACTTTAGGTTGTCAGCGGAAATCACCCTGTCAGGACACGATAGGCTTATTTTGACCTGTTAACGGAATTGCAGTTATCATACTAGCTAACGACATCCAACAAGTCTACTGAGCCGATTTTATCCCGGGTTAGGGAAACACAGCCCCCGGCTTGGAATACGCAAGCATAGGGCTCCAGAGATAGCGAATTTCAAGCTCCTCCATGGTACTAGTAGGTCTACCTTGTTAAGTATAGCCATGTATACCGGTAGACCTTTTGGAACAGCGATGTCATAGAGAACATGTGGTGACTCGAAGGGATTATATATGCCGGTACCGATAACCCCAAATTCATCTCACAGGAGGATAAGTGCTGACAATCAACACCCCTCTATTCTTATTTTCTCTTTAGATTTTATCTTATTTGTTTTCCTTGTCTTTCATATCACAGGACCTGTTGAGAGGTATTTCTCTCAGACGACCATCCAGGTTATCTGCTTATGATACATTGCAACCCAGATAAGACGAGGGGGTATAGTGAGAAAAATAGCACAAAAAAGAATTAAACTTGGTTGAAGGCTACAGGAGGGAAAAAATGTTTATTTGACCACAATCGAACCGGAGACCACCAGCGTTAGGCCGATGTGATAACTAACTCCACCATGAAACCGCATTAATACCGAATGTGAACAGAAGAGCATGATTCAAGCAACTGCTATTGACTAGGAAGTTACCGAACTAGCCTATATGCAAATTAGACCTGATCCATCTACTCGGGAGAACCGTTTGTGAAACTCCAGGACATAATTCCCAAATCCCGTGAGCAAACACGCAATGATCAGCACCTAAAACAATAGGCCTAGCCAAAGAGAGCGACTTTTATCCGGGTCACCTGGCTCGAGCCTGATATGGCAGGAAATTAGAACTGCAATTCTGACAGCGCATCGGTATGTTGAGTGGTGGAGCCATGATTAGAGGACTCGTTTGTTTGATTAGTTGACGGGGTGGATGTCGTGGTGCAGAGAAGGAGCAAAACTAGGGGGTAGTTTGGCTGGAGCTCGGAGGGTAGTGTTTAGTTTTACGAAATTCAGTATTATGTGATCCTTTAAGCTGCTAGTTGGTAAAGAAAGTACTGACACCGTTCAAAACGCTTCGGACGATACTTGTGTTTACACCTGTGGGAGCCCCCACTAAAGTTAACCCTCATCCACGGCTTCCAGAAGCACTTCTTGATTCCTCTGAACACCCTTTGCCTCCTAGCACACCTCCAACATCTATCCTGGCATGGACCGTCATCTCCACCCATGTGGTGAAGGTCCATGTTGTTCTGCTTGACCTCCCTGATGGCGCAGCAAGCCTAGAATAAAATTTACACCACCCTAAACAGATTCAACATCTACCAGCCCCAGTGTATACCACTCTCTAAGACCCTCATGGGTCAAGACGTCACCTCAGGGATTGCCAGAGGGGAATCTGGGGGGGATATGGATAACCGACAAATCTAGATTCCGTGACTTCATTCCCCAAAGCCTGTGCCTGCTGTGGGCCATCGGCTTCATTGGTGAGTAGGCCTGGTTCAAGATCACTTCCTCCAGAGAGCTAATTTTTGGCCAGCAAATTCAAGCGGGGTGGCTCCACAAGGTGTTGGTGGTTTTGTGGGAGAGGGGAGGCATAGTGGGGGAAGGAGTGCGCCGGATAGCTATGGCAAAACAGAGAGCCGAGAATGCAATATGGACCGCTTTAAGGAAATCACTAAAAATCACTCGTATGCATACTTTTCATAAGATTGCTGCTATCGGACCAACAACTACATGGAAAGAGTAAGGTATGGAAAGAGTATGATACGAAAGGGAACCAAGTCCTATTACACACCCGATACAATTTTGCACAAATAAGTTGCAAAACGCTCTACCCAGAAGACGACAAAGACCACCAAATAGATCGATCCGGTGATGGTAGTGGGGGCAGCATTGGCGACAGAAGCAGGAACGATATGAACGCAAAGAAAGTGGAGAATTGACATAATCTAGTTCCAACAGGCGGGGATGGTGACATCGATAACGATTGTGCTCTTGGAGGTAAAGATTATAAAATTTCAGGGTTCAAATTTCAAATTTCTCAGTACACCGACTAGGACGAGGGTGGTAAGTGCTACGTGTGGAATGAAGGTTGTCAATGTTTCGAGCTCCGACGCGGAATCTGGAGCAGACACTGGCGGATGATGAGGCGATATTGAACGAAGAAAAGGTCAGCTACAAAGATGATACCTGCTGTGTACAGAGCGACTTCCCCAGTAATAATCAGGATCGGGGGAGCGGATGAAAGTGGTGGTTCTGGCGCCGAAGATGAGGATTCCAATTGTAGCATGCCCCAACTCCGCTTCATGGTGTGAAGTTTAATGAACGCTCGAAGGCGCCAATGATTGTTGCCACTTCAGTGTGGTATCAGGCTCAGCATGATCCCGGATAGCAGTGGCCAGTCTGCTCTTCTTTTACCCCCATTACCATCACATAAGTTAGACAAGAGGTAATTAATGTATTGTAATTCATTCTATTCAGTGAATTACTTAAAAAAAAGCTCTTTTTGTTTCCTCCCATCCTTGCCCTTTGCCGACCCTTTTCAACTATAATTAGCATAAGCAAAAAGTACGAACAAAGAGGACAATCAATATATCTCCTTACCTCGCTAACAGTATTCACCGCCAGTCGCAACGCAGGCCCGAATTTGTCCAACCTCAACTTTGCCGCGTTGAACTTCTTCGGATCTTCGAACGTCACAAGAACAGACTTAGAGGCAATGTCCTGCGTACGGCACAGTTCCTTCATGATGTCATCTCGGGTAGTGTGCATTTTCCCGATCAATTCCGACTCGACCTTGCCAATCTTGAGAAATAAGAGCGGGAAAAAGACTAAAGTTGGGCTAATATGTGCGTGGGGAAATTCTCTGAATTGCTTGATGCTTCTACATGCTAAACATAGGAAATGAGCAGGTATTTATACAAGAATATGATCCTTCTCAACGAGCAGCAAAAGTAGTAATGAAAGATATCCCGCACTTTCCTGATCTCCCCTTTCTCGTTTCTATCCTCGGTCTATGGTGACAGGTAGTGAATGTTCTTCGGAGGTTATGTTCGGCTTCACAGGTTATCGTGTTCGGTTGTCAGATGCCGATGGTTCAAGTCTGCCGAGGTGCAGGGTTTGCCGGGGTGCAGTGAGGAACGCCGCACACTAGCAACAAATCTTACTATCGACATTTTCGATGTTTTCCTCCGCATTCTCGACCGTTGTCCCGACTTTCTCGACTCTAGCATTTAATTGACCAAGGTCGCTTCGAATAAATAAATCCATGACGAACAGAAACACAGAAGATGCCACTGTAGCCATAGGTGCTGCGAGCTCCCTGGTGAGTTCGTCATAAAACCCATCTATTAAGTAGTGATCCAACAAGGATTCGTTCTGTGTTCCCAACCGTCCCCACAGTCCCGGACAAGGTGGATAAGGGCGTCAGTGCACGGTGTCCGTCCTTCCTAAAGACTGCCATCCTGGGCGGTGACGCCCGGGCCCGGCAGTCTTAGTCCAAGTGGGATCTTCTGGCCGTCATTTGTAGGACATTGTTGCCACCCGCAAGGCCCAATGGTCGCCTGCTGGCTTGTGGGCCCTCTATGGAGCCCCTTTGGTATTTAGCACACTATTCCCTAATTAATGGTTATCACGTAATATTAGTGGTTATTTCACGCCGGAGATGTATTTACAAAGGAATGGAGCAGAATGCCTTGGCCCTGACACAGAAGCGATGAATAAATAGTCATAGATTTTATGAAAGAATCTAAGTAACCTGGTGTATGAGAACCATCCTATTCCAAGCTCACCCTTTGCTATTACTCCAAGAAGCTTTCTTTTGACAAATTTGTCTGAATGGCTTTCAAATTTCCTGCAAGGTAGCAAAGGATCTGTAAACCTTATTGTTGAAAACTTACCATATTCAGAATAAAGCATATAAGCGAGATACCTTCAGGGCACCACTGGGCGGCCCGGGCAGAGCTTAGGACGCACCCCAGGACGGGCGTCTGTCCAGGGCAGGGTCCGGGAACTGGCGTCCGTCCCGTCCGAAGCGAAGGACGGACGGACTGGACGCTTGGGAACACTGGCCGAGTAGGGGGAAGTACTTCCAAGGCCCAACCTGGTACCGTTAGACACCAAATACCAGCAACGGGAGACACGTGTTCAAGAGTACGAGGGCTCAAGTATAGTAACTAGAAACTGTTGAAAATCACGAAGCTTCCACTGTTTAGAGTATGAGGCGAAGGTTGTTCAGCAATGGTTTGGAAATACAACAGTGGAACAAGCTA
Organism: Tuber melanosporum; assembly: GCF_000151645.1. NCBI lineage: Eukaryota > Fungi > Ascomycota > Pezizomycetes > Pezizales > Tuberaceae > Tuber > Tuber melanosporum. The sequence continues at coordinate 1,215,845 of NW_003299106.1, forward strand.
AAAGAAAGAGTAAACGTGTGAGTAAGTGTATGTAGGAACTAGGGGTTAGTGCAAGGAGAAGTGTTTGGAAGGTTTTAGGAGTTAGCAGTAGGGATACTGGAAGCAACAGGTTACGCTCCGGAGGTCTAGAAGGTCTAGAAGACAACCAGGTGTCGCACTATAAGAGTTAGGAAACCGGAGAAGAAGCACGAAGGTATCAGGACTGTCTGGAACAGCTATAGCTTAGGGGAAATGTTTCGGGGGATGCCGGAAGGAGTCGAGTGGAAGGAATGGTGTGCCATCATGACGAAAAGGTGGTATGGAATTGTGCGAGGTTGATGGACGAGGAAGATGTTTGGAAAGGAACAGCTTGTGTATATATAGGACACCTCCGGCAGCATAGAAAGAACAAGAATCGCAGACACTCTCTACCTATCATAGCCTTATTATTTGAGGTTATGAGCCCGGATCGCGCAGCACTCTAGCACTATTATATTGCCCTTTCCCAACACCTTCTTTATTGTCTATCTTTTCAATCCATTATCGCTATGGATACAACACGAGCAGCAGCAGCAGCATCAAATACGGCAGCAGGTTCTCCGTCAATTACACTTCCTCCACCGAATCCTTATACTTCCCTTAGCTACTCAATTGAAAAGCTCGATGGGTCAATGGCAACAGGTAAGAGCAACAATGTCGCCTAGAAGTTTCGCGTACTTCGAATTCTAAAGGAAAAAGCTCTTGCTCGTGCTGTGGAAGATAATTCTGCTAATGATACCACTGTGGACGGAGTTAGCAGGGAGAGAGTCAACGACTAAGCGTTTACAATCATTTCACTCCACATTCGGACCTCGCAAATTCCCCACACCCAAGTAGTCAGTAACGCGAAGGAAGCCTGGGATGCACTAGATAAGGTGCTTCAAGGTATCGGATTGAATGGTCGCATGGTTCTCATACAAAAGCTATGGAGCCTACACCTTAAGGAGGATCAAGACATTTCCACACATCTCCACAGTTTCAAGGAGTTATCAACACAGGTAGCAAACCTGTCTCCAGGTGGACTTGGAATTCCCGACAGCGACCTTTTATCCATACTGAGCCTTTCCCTCCCACCATCGTACGAGCCCTTGAAGTCACCAATGAACATAGTCCCCTGGTAGAAACCTTTCTTATATGCAAGCTCCTTGTCCTCAACCGATTACTTGGCATCCTTCAGTGAATTGATCTTCACCTTATAAACCAGGAACTCGGCCGTCAACTCTCTGTATGAAGGGGTCCTGATGATGTGAATAATCTCAAGCTCTGCCCATTCCTTCTTAATCTTCCAGCAGTCGGCCTTCTTGGCAGGGTCCCCAACGGTAGCATAGTCGTCCGGAGAACCAGATGGTACAGCGGTAACTATACCAGTGCCTTTGGTAGCAAGGACAGGTTCCATAGGGAAAGCACGAATACCGCCATGGGGTACCGAGAGAGGTGGGTGAACCAGAGTACCAACAAGAGGCTGGCTTTGTAGGGCGCCAGCGGATGGGGAGACATCATGTTCAAGGAAAATACTCCGGAAAGTCGAATTCCGGGTGGCGCGTTCGGTGCAAACATAGAATTCGGTAGATGAAACCTGGGAAACGCCATATGAAAGCTTAGGAGAGACAGGACAGAAGGTTTGGCCATACCTAATTTTGTCAATCAAAATTCATAACTAGGTATAGGAGGGGAACTCACATGGTCTTGGGCCTCAATGCAGCCGCAACCAAGAAACCCTCAGCACCTTCCGGGAGCTCGCTAGAAACCCCCCTTTCCCTTCCTCAGTATACTCTAGTGCCTTTGGCTTAACAGCCCTGAACTCCTGCAACCCAAACTCCGCACCGTCACTCCTGTCATGATTCATATAGGGTCGAAGATCCTTTGGTGAGTAAATAGTATCATACGTGAACTTCTCTTCCTTTCTTACTCTTCTAATAGAAATAGAAATTCAAACATACTGTACGGTATTCGGGCTAGCTCAGACACTCCATGGATAACGGTGGTTTCCATTCCACGGGGAAGGAAAAATAGAGGAAAAAAGGCAAGACAAGAAAAATGTGCGAAGAACTTGAAACAGCTCCGAGTACCGTAGGTAGAGGGGGTGCTAACGGGTGCTTAGCTAGTGATGTGATACTAAAGCTGGACCAACCAGATATCAATCAGATGCATCACTAGAGCCTTCATCCCTCTGAGTTCAAAGTCGGACTCTCCAACCATTAGCTCAAGGGTCAATCGCCTCGAGAGAAATAGAGAAGGATGAAAGGATGCAATGGGCCAACCCTTCCCCATCCACTATTCATCATCCACCGAAGCAGCAATATAGGAGCGATTCTCAACAGCAAGGGTAGTAGCGGCAATTGAATCGAACAATCCATGAATCCTTGAAAATATCCCCCCGCCTTCCGTGGATCCTCTACTACCGCTGTAAGCCAACGCCTGGGGCGGGAACTAGGGGGCAAGGACGAGCATGCTTGTTGGGGAAAGATACAACTGGCTCGGAGTGGAGTTCTCTTCGTAGATGGTGATATGCTCGTTCAGCAGCGGTGTGAGGATTTGCAGAAAGTTGTAGGGGTAGTCGCCGTCCTAGCCATGTTCGTTGACAAACTTCCGAATGTCGGTTGCTAGGACTCCGGATTAGGAAATTTTTGCTTTTAATCTTAAGCCGTCAAGCATGCGGAATGATATTGCCGTTCCACAGTGTGAATGTGATTTACCCCCCGTCCAGCAATTGAGGTCGAGGAAGACTTGTCCCCTACCACATTGTTCCCCCGTCATGCTTCCCGCTCCTTCTTGTAATTCTCTAGTAATTGCAATACCCGCAATCTCTCCAAGGCAGCTGCTCGCAGCTTCCTTCCCAGTTGCAGTGGGGGCAATAAATAATCCGCTCCCCCCGGTCCCCCCGACAATATGAGCACGCATAGTGCCAATTGAGGCATCGCCTGTGCACGAACGAGTCAAGGTCAGCAAAAATTGCCACAGAACAAAAGGAAAGCACGGTAAGGAGGGGCAAACCTAGTCGTCTATGAAATTCGTATTCTCCTATGGTGGGCTTTCGTAGGTACCATCGATACCATATAGTCAGTATAGAAATTTATAATAAATGCATCCCCCAGTGAGGGGAGCATGCTGGGAGTAAATTTAGCCTACCAGTGACAAAGCAAGCCAGAGAGCGGTTCTGCTCTATTTCAAGCGCTACGGCGTCTTGAAAGGTGCCGGTAAAGAACATTTCCATCTTGGGGATAGGAAGAAGAATTAATGAAGGCGAAAGTAGAAGTGTAGAGGAGATGTTCAGGAGAGGTATTTACCCAAATACAGGTATCGTAGTCCTGACGTGCTCACTCCATATTATGTTAAGATTATTGTGGCGTGCCGCCACATAAGTAAGTTCTATCCGCATACCTGGGTCAGGGCTTTGGAGGGGTACTCGACAGCACAGTGAGTGGGTCCTTAAGTTACCACGCAAAGTATGCTGCCACCACCACCGCATTACCATACCATATCCCCCAGATAACCACCAAAAATTCCACCAAAACCTCTACCAACCACCACAATACACTAAACCCCCTGCTCCTACCGTTCCCTCGTTCCCCCTCCCATGCATACTCACACCCCTAACCTACCAATCCCAAACCCCTTTGGACCTCCGCCGGAGCGCGCACAAACCAGCCGACGACACAAACTTCGTCTAGAAAATCGCCCAACTGGCAATGCTCGTCCCCGGAGGAGGGGGGAAACACATACCAAGCCTACTAATCCTCACGGCGATTCCAATAACAGCTTTCACCCTCAGGACCGGCCAAGTCCAACGCCTAAAGGCAGCGAAGACTGAGAGAGTGAAGGAGATTGGGGAAGTGCATACTAAAAGAGCCACCGGGTATGACACGAGTCCACAAATCACCACCACCGAACTCTAACAATCATATTGAAAGTGGAAATTATGGCAAGGAAACCGGTTCCTATTAGACTCTAAATGCAATAGTGCTCGAATAAGATCTAAAAAGCGATATCCATCTGGAGGGGAAGACCACCAACCGGATAGATCAGATGACGATTGTGAGAACAGCGATGATGACTGAAGCAGGAACAATGTAGATGAAAAGAGAGCGGGGAATGGAGAGAATTATTAAATTCCAACTAGCGAGAACAATTGGCTCGACAATGATCACGCTGTTGGAAACAAGAAAATGAAGACTTACGCTCCTACCACCCTAACTAGACGGGCTCTCGGGAACGTGCCGAAGAAATACACTACTCATACACACAAGAGGTTGGATGATCTGTCGATTTGTCTGGGTGATTTGCTAGCTTTTCTCCAGGATGTTGGTGAAAAAATCTCTGCTTTTGACTCCTCTTTCAATGCGTACACTGTCCGCGGGTACCCATTTGTCAGCCCTTTACGCACTTGCATGCCACCGGCTCCATGTATCTACACTTTTGCCGTCTTTGCCTTGCCGTGAGGCTGAGTTTACAGAGGTACACACTCACCTCTCCAGTGCTATTACGGAGGGGACCAGATCGTGACTTTACATCTCCAGAACTCGGGGGACTGTAAAAACCGCTACAGTTGGTGAGGTTATCTCACAGTTACGATACTTGGTAATCTTGGAAGAATTGGACGACTTTACCTTTGCCGAGATTAACGGAATGAAGGTCATGGATACCCACCAGGCGTATTACCTTCTTTGGGAGGCGATTGCAGGTGATCGTGTAAGCCTCTCCCGGGCCTTGGGATTGTTGGAGCCAGATTTCAGCACCCCCAGTCCTCGAAGAATTGCTTGCATCGCCCTGATGGACGAACTCAATGTATTGGTTACTCGGAATCAAGGAGTCAGGTAGAACTTTTGCAACTGGTCAGGGGGACGATATTCCAGGTTTATTGTTTTGGCCATTGCCAATATCATTGACTTGCCGGAGAGAACCTTGAGCAATAAAACCTCATCGCGATTGGATTGGCCGGCACACCCCTAACTATCGAGAAATCTAGCGGTTTGTTTAACAGGTCTTACCAGAATCACGTTTCCTGGTTACACCCATTCCCAACCCATAACGACTATTCAATCCCATCTGAATGGTGTTCCTGGTAACATTACGGACCTGACGCCATCCAATTCGCCAGTAGAAAGGTTGCCGCCGGGTCTGGCGACGCCAGAAGAGCCTTAGATATATGCAGGCCGGCAATCGAGATTGTTCAATACTCCTCTGACAAAGGAGGGGACGAGCAAGCACTCTCTTTCCCATCTAAGAGGAAGGGGAGGGGGGTGTCTCCTTCCTATCGTATGGCAGTGGCCTCAAAGTTCGTGGGAGGGTAACCATTGTCGTTGTCAAACACGCATGCAATCAAAGAAGCTGCCGCTTTTCCTCTACAAATATTCCTGAACAAAACCTCCCTTTCCTCCAAGATATTCCTCACGACCCTGTTACTCCGTAGACGTCGCTTGTGGTCGGTGAAGGTGTTCTCCGCGATGTCCTTATTGAGGCGAAAACGATATCCTTCGAACCAGGGCGTTGTGGAGGAAGAGCTTAGCGGCGGACCAAGATTTGGTGGAATATAGGCTGCGGTCAGGGCATTGGTCGAATTTGGGGTTCTCGGTGTGGAGAAACGGGGTGGGGGCGGGGGGGAGAGTTGGGTTCCTGATTGGCGAGGAGGTTAAAGCTGCGTTGAGGGAGGATCCGGATGTTGGGGGTGTAATCCGTAGGCAGGTGGGCAGAGAGAGGTGGCTCTAGAGGGCGATTTCTTGATTTCTGCGCTTATGTGAGTGCTTGGTATGATAGTATGACAGTAATACGCCCCGGATTTCTTTTTTTTCCTTTCAAGGAACGACCTTTGCTATCTTGATTGTAATTCCTTTTCATTCTTTTCGGCGGTGGATAGTCGGATGGAGGATAGACTCCGGACTAGCAATAGTCCGCCAAAACATGTCCACTACTCCCCCTGCAGCGTTCTCTAACATATCCATTCGTTCAAATCCCCACCGCATCATGTCAAGCCAGCTAACTATGTATTACAACCTTCCACTAGAAAACGCGAAATAACTGCTCCCCCTCCCCTCGACTAGGCAAATTCCTGCCGACAGGAGCACCCAGTCCGGCGCAAGCTAGTTACACACTCTCCTATAAATCAAGCCATCATACCAGAACCCTGTCAGCATCCATAATCCATCCATCAATCAATGATAGCGAACAAGCAACCACGTTCTACCCTTCCTTTCCTGCCAAAGGAATTCTAACTTTTACCCGCTACATCATCCGCGAGCCTGGCTTGATTTGATCCCGGTCTTCCCACGGGGATTTACTATACTCTGACAGTGCAGTGCAGTGCAGTACTCACTTTTCCTCCCGGTCTCATGACCCGCTTTTGGCGCACAATGTCGTGAGTTTTGGTTTTTCTCTACCGGGATTTTGAAAAGGTGGGAGGTGGGTAAATGGACTTTTCATACTTTTAATGCTGTCATACCAGTCGGGTAGCATTACGGTTTCGCGGCGTCAGGGAACGTCCTGAGGGGGGAATCAGCATTGTCTTCGTTTTTTGGAAAGAACCGATTATAATATCTATGATACCTTAACAGCTCCACTAAGTGGGGAAAAAAAGAATCTTGGCTCAACAAAATAAAATAACCATCTGCCTCTAGATTGCCGGGAATACTAAGGGAAAAAAATGTCGAGGGGGAAAGGAAAGAAAAAGGTATTGAAAAGCTGCAATAGTGAGATATAGATTGATTGAAAAAAGTTTTACCCTGGTGCAAGTTCCAGATTTCAACGAACTATACAGCATCAGGAGCTGCACCCGACAAGAATAGAATTATTGAATCTACTCGCAAAGTACTGTCCCGAATCATGAAATATCACTCGTGTTTTTTCGGCTTCTATGTGTGTGGGGGCAGGGATGTTCGGTATCCTAAGAGGTAGTTGGGAGGGTGGAGGGGCATTCGGATTGCTCTGCCTGTATATTGCTCCGGGCGTTTTTACTCTGCCTTTGTGGGTGTACGGTTGTTTTGTTTCACCCCCGGCGCCGATGGGTTCGATGATGGGTGGGTTGGTTATCTGGAGGTTTTCCTGCCTGTCATACCTACCCTACGCCGGTGGGGGGGGGGTAAGTGGAGATTCTGAAACTCTTTTATACCGGCAGCTCTGTCCATCGGTGGTGGTGAGGTTATTTGCTTGACCGAATCGGGTGGATCGAGGGAGGGAGGGAGAGCGGGAGGTTTGCCGTGATGCTTTCTTCCTTTCTCTCTTGTCTCCGGGTGCTTAATGTACCCCGAGCTATAGCGTGGTTAAGAATCGTAGTGCTCCCGGCCTCCGGGGGGAAGTTTGGTGTTTTCAGAGTGTTTGAATACTGCTGTGTTCGTTAGAGTGGGTGACACTCTGTCACTCTAGAACTCGAATAAGGGACCTTACAATATATGGATCTAGGGTCGCCTGTCTTGGTAACGTTTTTGTATTTATTTTCACCTTTTTTTTTGTTGTCTCAAAGTCAGTTGTTTTAGAGTATTTTTTTAGCCCATTTTCCAGAGGAGGAGGCGGGGGCTTTGAGCTATAGTACCTGACACAGGCCCATTCACCGGTACCGTTATCCAAGCTTCTCACGCACGGTAAGGGTGTTTTGTGAAGTTACCCTGCAGAAGCACTGGGCAGGCCGGGTCTCTCCTCAATGGGTATTGCTCTCTTATGGACCTGGGCGCTCTGACAGCCGGGAATTCTAGAGGACCTTGTTGGAAATAAGAGAATAAATTTGGTGTCGAAATTACTCAAACAAGCGTGAATCTTTGATGCCTCCAATCTCTTGCTTGTGGCACACGCTTTGCGCGGCCGGGCATCGGAACGCAAGGCAAGCGGTCAGTGTGCGCGTGGCCTTTGTGGCCGCCCGCCGCGCCCGCCTGAGAATCCGTGTTTGTTTTTCTTCTAGTATCATTGTGAAGATGCGGTTTGGGTGTGATGCGTAAGGGATCTATTCTATATCACTTGGTTGGGAGGCTTACCTGGTGGCGGGGCTTCACGCATTCTTGAACACTTTGAGTCAACAAGTTATCAGTGGGAGCTCAGTCTCAACAACAACACCGGGTCAGGGTTCCGACTGGTCTGGTCCTGCCCTGAAAAGAGAAAGATCCACCATATTTTAGAATTAGAGAAAATTACCCTTACCTATGTACAGATACCTCTGTTGGAAGTCCCTGTTGCTGCTCGATTGCAGAATAACACACTGCACCCATCCTTTTATAGTTCGGACAAGGACCCCGAAGTATTTTGTTACTTTACTCTTCACCTTTCGTTTTTCTTTTCACAGCCGAGGCTTTCGCCGTTTGCTAGTTCCTGTTAAGTGGATCAGCCAAAAAGCGATGTAAATTCTATTACTCAGTTTTTTTGTTTTACCAGTCCGACCGATCCCGGTCCAGTCAGTTCCAACAACCACGACTCTCCGGTCGGTCTAATTTGTACCATTTGGGCCAGACTTGACTTTGACTGGACTTCACTAGTCCGATCCAGTCCTCCGCCGACTGTTCGGACCCTCGCTGCCGATCAACCTTAATACCCTGCTGACGAACATCAGCTCAAACCTTGGTTAGCTGCTGACCAACCTCTACAAACTGCTGGCTAACCTCGGCACAAACCTTGGTAAATCAATCGTCGATATGTTGGGACAAGGCCTCAATGGATTGTAGAATCTAACTCCAGAAATCCATGACCGGCATGTTCTGGCTTCCTCCTATATGGGTTGTGTGCAGCTTGCTTGCGGGGGATGGTTGAATATTTCACAAATGATGATGGCGGGTCAGAGGGGTCCGTCGGTATTGGCTGGGCTCTTGTACAGGTGTTTGAAGATTCTATCAAATAGTGGGCAACTCAGTCTGCAACTAATTATGTTACCAAAGAATGACTCACTACAATGCCAAAGAAGAGGGAAAAAAAAGATCTCGTTAAGGGGCCCGTTGTTTTGTTCCTCGAAGGGTAAAGGACTTCGTGGCATTTCTCAACGAGCTGCCGGAAAACACCCTTCTTATGCCCTAAACTAGTGTTCTCAATGGGCCAGTTAGGTCATGCCGGAGGAAAGCCAGGACTAGCCTACGGGAATTCCTGGGGATCTAGCCTGGCCGGCGCCTATAGGCCTCGATGTAACTGAGGCGGGCCCGGCCAGGTTTACCTATAGGGTGTATAGGCTTTACATGATACTACCTGCCTTTTGGAGCTCGCTTAGACAGATGTTTGCTTCTCTTTTGTTTTTAAACTTCTGTTCCACGCGACCCGCTTTCTCCCAAGCTTTCACCTACCCAGTGAATTCTCTCCATGCGTTAATACTCGGTCCGGTAGTAGATCCTGCTCCAGATGGTTTATCGGTAGAGGAAAGGACAAGTTAAAACCCCTGGCAAACTATATGTAGTCGTATACATTCTCATGAGTAAACCACATGTAAACCTCTTACGGGCTCCCCAGGTGGAAGAAAACAAGAAAGAAACCAAATCCGAAGTGTTCAGAAACTTACCATGGTTTCCATGACAACAGTTTTTCGATTCCCAGGGTCCTGCCAATAGGCGCCCACCAGGCCTGATAGGCTTCCGTAGGCTGATGTAATTCGGCCTATATCAGCCTAGGCCATTCCTCGGAGTGGCCTCGCCCGCTGGGAACACTGATTTAAAATGTTAAACACTAGTCTATTTGAGTAACCATGATATGAAAACCTTCGTCCTTGTGACGTGGTGTTGTTCTCAGAATTGTATAAAATCAGGACTCCTCAGCATGGCTGTGATCAGGGTTCCGATTGGTCCGCGGAAGACTGGACTGGACCGGTAGTCCCGTCGGAAGTCAAGTCTAGTCTAATGGTGGAAATTAGACGGACTTGGACGGTCCGGATTATGGGACTGACTAGGCTAGGACTGGTCTGACCAGACCCGCCAAGAAATAGGATATTCACAGCCCATTGACAGAATTAACATCCTATTTTGCTTTTTACTATTTTTATCACAGTTTATTACGTTCAAATAAAGATTTTCTTGATTAAACCCATTGTTTCCGTGGGTTGTACTGCAGAGCATTGGGAGAGCTAGAATGGAAATAGTGCCTAGCTTAGATTAGGGGCAGTGAAAATAGATTCACGAGTATCATTTTTTTTGTAGCAATGCGCAATCGTTTTAAGGGAGAAGTGATAATACCCAATAGTTAAGATTGATTTTTTAAGTAAAACTTCATCTACTGGAATAATAGGAAAGATACAGTCCAGCTATATAATACAGAAGCGGTTGAGTCCTACAAGTACCACCCGTACTCCATATTAAGGAACAAAGACATTTAAAGAAAATACATCGGAACAAAGAAATAAAAGAGCGTATAAAGAAGTAGAGCTTACACAACTTGAATATATAGAAAGCTGAAAGAATCATTTGAGAGGAGAAAGAAACCTTATACTAACACCCCCACTCTCTCAAATATGAATTCAAGATACCGAGGTTTGCTTTTCCATAGGTATTAGAATAATAGGGTAGTGGTATAAACTCCTACTAATAATAGGAGTGTTTTGCTGTTCAACCCCTTGTTCCTTAAGTAATTTTAGAAAAATAAAATAAATAGATAGACAGTAACTAGAAGGCCTCATTAAAACCATACAGCGAAAAACCTCTGGACGTGAGGGAAACAATGCTGTGATGGAAAAAGAGTACCTTCACATGAATTAGGAACATTAAAAGAAAGGCATGCAGTAGGGAAAAAAGGAGTAGAGAGAAGAGGGAGAAGATTAAAGAGGAGAGTTAATGATAGGTAAAAAAGGAAATATACGATTCCCCCACTGAGCCCAACAGGTATCAGGTAAGATAGCAGAGTCCAAGTTGACTGATATGCCGCTCATGTAGATGTCAGGATAATGCTTTAGTAAGAATATCCGCTGGGTTTTTAGCAGTTGAAATGTAGCTTAGTTCGATAAAGCCAGACTCAATTGCTGATCGAACATAATGATATCGAATTCCTATATGTTTGGTTCTTTCATGAAAGCGGAAAATCTTTGCCATATGTATTGAAGCCTGATTGTCAGTATGAATATGAATACTTTTCTGTAGAGAAGACATCTCTATTTTTAATCATAAAGTAATTTCCAGATAGAGGTTCCTAAGCCATCTTGCCTCTTTAGCTGCCTCAGTAAGAGCGATATATTCAGCCTCCGTACTTGACAAGGCAATTAACTTCTGCTTCCAGGATTTCCAACAAATAGTAGCCCCAGAAAGCGAGAATAGGTAACCGGAGGTTGATTTGCTATCGTCCTTGTCTCCAGCCCAATCTGAATCAGAATAGCCTTCTAATAGCGATTCATTATTCATGATAAAGGCAAGTGAGAGTGTTGAGGTAGACTGAAGATAGCGAAGTACTCGTTTGGCTGTACAGAAATGATCGGTAGTAGGATTTGAGCTGAATTTGCTAAGGGTGGAAATAGTATAAGTGAGATCCGGACGGCTGCCCATCATGAGATACATGAGGCTTCCAATAAGAGTCTGATATTCCTTCTTTGAGGTAAGTGTAGACGTAAACTTGGGAGCAGCTTTAGTTAATAACTTTCCTTTATCTAATGGAGTAGCTACTCCACGACAAGAGCTTATTCCAAAGCGAGATAGAATAGTTGAAATAAATCGGTGTTGACTAATTGCCCAGTAGTGAATACACGAACACTGAATCTGCTTCAGTTCGATCCTAAGGAACTACTTAACAGGCACAAGGTCGCTCATTTGGTACTTTTGTGAGAGGAAAGTCTTGACATTGGCAATGTTGCTAGATGACGGCGATAGGATTAAAAGATCGTCAACATAGAGTAGAATAATCATCGTATAGGAGGAGGAGAGGTAAATATTGTAATCGGAGTCAGTCCATACAAATCCCAATGTCTGAAGAAAGTCTCAATATGCTTATACCAGAGCCAGGTAGCTTGTTTTAGTCCGTATAAAGACTTCTTCAACTTGCAAATCGGATGATTCTCTGCTGACCAAGCTGGCTCTAACCATTCTATGCCTTCAGGGACTTCCATGTAGATATCCTCCTCCACTACAGGATTCAGAAAAGCGGTAACAACATCCATATGATGAATAGTCCAATCATATCTCGCTGCTATTGCAAGCAGTAAACGAAAACCGACCAACCAGTAAACGAAAACCGACCAACTTTGTAACAGGTGCATAGGTCTCTCCATAGTCTGCCCCTTCAATCTGCTCGTAACCTTTAATTACAACCCGAGCCTTTAAGCGTATCGTCCCATCTGCATTGATCTTTCTTCTATAAACCCAATAGCATCCAAGAGCATACTTATCACCAGCTGGTATATAGGCCCAAGTCTCATTAGCCTTTAGCGAGGCAAATTCTTCTCTCATTACGTTTTTCCAACCGGTATGTTGATCACAAGTAATGGCTTCGGCATAACTTTGTGGTTCAAGTATAACTTCACCTTTAATATCTGGATACTGCAGACTTTTGAGGTTTAAGTCATCCTCACTTTCAGTCTTCAAACTATCAGGTTCGACTTCCATTATCAAGCCGCTTGAAATCGCCCTTGAGTGTGGTCCACTACCATCATCATCACTTGAGTGATTTACTGTAATCTCAGAGTTGCTTAGATCTTGTAGTATATCCTTAACATGCTCGTCAATAACTCGCTTGCCCTCAATCAAGTCTTCATCAAACTTGACTTTAGAAGCTTGAATAACCTGACTTTCCACGGGGTCCCACAGTCTCCAAATCTTCGTTGTGTCATTAATGTAGCCTAGCATTAGGCACTGCCGGGAGAGGGCTGAAAACTTCGTATTTCGTTGCTCTGGTGGAATCAGCTTGTGAACTGCTGATCCAAATCTTCGAAGGTGTTGAAGTTCTGGCTTTCTGCCATTTAAAACCTCATATGCAGTACCACCATTAAGGGAGGAGCTTGGAGATCTTGAATGTAGGTATGTCACAGTATTTACTGCTTCCGCCCAAAAAAAATCCTCCAACCATGAATCCAAAAGCATTGATCTAGCCTTCGTTGATATAGTACGTATCATTCTTTCTGAAACCCCATTCTTGTGCTGTGTGTATGGGGGTGATAGAGGAAAGGAGATTCGGTGAAGGAATTGTCGTACTCTCCACGCCCATTATCACATCGAAATTTCCGAATTGTGAGATCTGGGTATTGGGTGTCGATCATCGCTTGGAATTCCTGGAAGACTGAAACGACTTCCTCTGCCTTCTTGGATCGGAGAAAATATACCCAGGCAGTTCGACTAAAGTCATCGATATAGAGGATAAAATAGCGGTAGCCAGAGTGTGATTGGGCCAGCTGTCCACAAAGATCGGAGTGGATAAGATGAAAGGGCTGCGTAGTCTTCTCGACTGGCTGACGGTTATAGGCTCTATGCTGCTTGGATTGGATTCAGGTAAGACATGTTTTGATAGTAGCATCTGTATTTTTATCATTTGCATAGGAGGCAGGAGGAAGGAGTCTCTTCAGAGCATCTAATCCAATATGACCGAGACATAAATACGACATCATGAGTAAAGGGCATGTAGTCGGGAATGCACTTGCGAGATTTGTAGTCAGAGTAGAAGTCTCTAATGTAGGATGGTAATGTAAGGGGGTGTGTTTCATGTGAACCGGAGTTACCATCAACTCGTAGAGTCCGTCTTTCAACATTCCAATTACATATGAGCCACTATAACAGTAGCCATTCTGGAATGTTACTGAGAGATTCGAATTGTTGCTAAGCTGACTGACAGAGAGCAGATATTGTTCAATCCCAGGCACATAAAGTGCTTCAATCGATATTTCCAACCCAGGATGAAACTCCTGAAATACCTGTCCAATTCCTATTGCTTTAATTGTATTCCCATTTCCTACAACAACTCCAATATCTTCTTGCAAGGGTCGAAGTGCTGCAAACAGGGTAGAATCAGAGGTAAGGTGGTGTGAGGCTCCAGAATCAATTATCTATTGCTGATTCTGAGACTGTAAGTTGGAAACAATAGTAGGAGAATATGCATGAGCAGCATGAACATTTTTGGTATTACTCATTGTGGCTATAAGAGCATGAACAACAGCAAGATCCGCATGCCCAGTTTTATGCTCTTCAGATGCAAGCATTGAACTCCAATCTGGCCTATTGTAATTCCCATTACTGCCTATAAAGACTCGGCTTTCTAACATACTCTGCTGATCCCAGTTCTTAAAGCAGTTTTTCTGAATGTGGCCTGTTTTACCACAGTACCAACATTCCTTCAAATTGTAACTCCCACGCCCACTGGTAAGTCCTCTGCCGAACTGGTTTGTTGTAGCTCTTGGCCTAAATTGTCCGTGATAACCCCGAGTTCTATTAAAACCCCGTGCTTGCTGTATATAGAGTAAGCGGTGGTGCTGGCCAAAAGGAGGACGATGCTTCATTTCTGTATTGAGTGCAGTGGAGTTTACTGAATTACTGGAAGGTGGTACTGGATCTGACATAGGTTGGGTAGATATACTTGCTGAGTGGCGAGTTTCTTCCCATTGCTCCCATTCCACTAGGGTGGAAATTACCTTCGTTATGGTTTGTTGCTCTGCAGCTTGGTGAAGGATAATATCTACGATATTATTGAATGTTTCGTGTAAGGTAGTTGTTAGACGGGCAATGAAGGTTTCATCCGAGATTGCCTGTTCGGAACCTTCTAAGCGATTACTTTACTCGGTAAGTTGACTTATGTATTCCGTAACTCCAAAAGGTGACTTGGTTGATGTAGCTGGACGTAAGGCATGAAACTGTCTCAGCAGACTAGATCTGCCAGCACGAGAGGCTGTAGTGTCGAGCTTCTCTGCAAGAGTCTTATACATTTTTCGGGCATCGGTAATATGTCTGATGTATGGTTTGACGGAGGTATGACAAGCAGAGTTGATAATCGCAGCAGCCTTGGCAATTCGCTTATTCCAAGAGTTAATCTCACCATTGTCCCCCTTCTCTCGATATTCCTCCACCTCTATTACGATCAATAGAGCCTCCTCAGCACCTAGAAAGAGCTCCATATCAGGCCGCCATTGGTGGTAATTTGATTGAGTCAACTTTGAAGTTTCGCCCTACTTGCATTTGAACATCTCTGTTCCAAGTGTATCTGTCATCGAGGCAGACTGGTTGAAAGCGAAGGTTTGCTGGCAGGCAAATGCTAGTGGGAACGGCTAGGATCAGGTGCACTGATCCAGGCTCATAACCTGTAGCAAATGCGCAATTGTTTTAAGGGAGAAGTGATAATACCCAATAGTTAAGATTGATTTTTTAAGTAAAACTTCATCTACTGGAATAATAGGAAAGATACGGTCCAGCTATATAATACAGAAGCGGTTGAGTCCTACAAGTACCACCCGTACTCCATAATAAGGAACAAAGACATTCAAAGAAAATACATAGAAACAAAAGAAATAAAAGAGCGTATAAAGAAGTAGAGCTTACACAACTTGAATATATAGAAAGCTGAAAGAATCATTTGAGAGGAGAAAGAAACCTTATACTAACATTTTTTTCGGAGCATTAGGTGAGTGATATTACATGACTACACAACACTTTATAAAGACTGGTCTGGGACCACCTGAGTTAGTCAAGTCTGGTCCTGCCTCCAAGACCTGACCGGTCGGACTATTCGGAACCCTGGCTGTGATGGAAAAGAGATACTCCATGCGGATTTGCTCCTAACTACTCAGATAGGCTAGCGTTCAACATTTTAAATGAACCTGAATGTCTCAGCGGTTTACGAGATATGAGAATGCAATAATTTCCCAAAAAGGAGACATTATCCGAAATATCCACACAAAATTTGACAAAGACGCAACATCGGACAAGATAGACGAGAAATTAGAGGCAGAAATTGAAGAGAAGATTTCGGAATCTCTCTCGGAGATGTAAGTAGGATTGATGGAATGTGAAGTCCTGTCGAATGTATTCACTGATAGATAGACATTTAAATTTTTCTGCTAGTCTCTCTGAATCTCGATGCGATCCTAAGTACTCAATGCCACGCGAACACAGTCAACAATGACTGAGTAGTCCTTCATCCACCTTTCTTTTCCGTGTTCTATACCTGTGAAAGATACATGAAGGCGGTCTGTTTGAGTAAAACCCATGTGGTCGTACCGGACCATCTGCCACTGTTCCCCACTAGCCACAAAACCGCACACAATCCCTCCGCCATGGTTATCCCTCATGTCTTTGGGGTTAATAAACATTGCCTCTTTGCTTGTCCGAGAGAGGACTGCTTTGCCTCCGCAACGAAGACAAACTTCCGATCCCCAAAGCCAATGATATCCATTCCAACAAACTCCTGAAAACCGCCTGTCTCCAGGTCCGTGGCAATAATCTCTTTTTCCCTGCGGAGGTATAGCATACACCCCGTCTCGCGTTTCAACTCCGTGAGTATAGGAAGCATTATAAGTGAAACTAAGTCATTCACGTTGGCTTCTTTGAAGTCTTCCTCGGCTTCTGTGGGATAGCCTTCGCCTTCGATAAAGAGGGCAATACCTCGGAAAACAATTTCCTTCGTTTGCTGGACCTGATCGTTTTCGAGATCTTTGATTGTGAGGTTTTCCCAGTGTTCCCAACCGTCCGGGGCGCCCTACAGGGCCCTGGCGGGCTGTAGTCCCGGGCGTCCCGGGCAGGGTGGGTGAGGATGGTAGGGCATGGCGTCCGTCTTTCGTAAAGACGGCCGTCCAAGGGGTTGACGCCCGGGCCCCGTAGTCTTAAAACGAATGGCATCGACCGGCGATTATCTGCAGGGCCCGATCAATACCTGGAGGGCCCGACCGTCACCTACAGGGCCCGTCCGTCATCCGCCGTCCCCATTAGGAACCCGGTACATCCCGCCCCCGAGAAACCTGCAGGGCACGCCCGTCCGTCCCGGGCACTGGTCTGGATGGACGCCGGGATGCCAGTCCGTCCCAGTTATCCATCCACTCACTGCCGTCCCTCCCGTCCGCACCCAAAGACGGACGGACTGGACGCTTGGGTTCACAGGGTTTTCCTGCACTAACATCTGGTCGATGGGTATAGCAAACTCAACAAATATAATGCCAAGTCTCTTCTCGGCTTCCAGCATGCTGATCTGGGAATAGGCGGTCTGGTACTTGAAATTGTGGGATTGTTTCTTCTGTGTCTGCCGAATTTTGTTAGAACAGGTTGTGGGCTATAAAAAAACTATAAGCTCACCAAAGTAGTGCCCTGTGCTGTGGTCATCTCAGAAGATACAGTTTTATGTTTGGGATTGGTTCCCTTCTTCTTCTGCCGAATATTGTTGCATGGTTAGCACAGTTTGTGGGCTACAGTATTAAAACTTTAAGCTCACCAGAGTAGTGTTCTCTGCGGTTGTCCCCTCTGAAGATGCAGCTCCACTCTCAGGATTGGTTTGCTTGTTCTGACGGATATGGTCGCCTGGTTAGAGCGGTTTGCGGGCTACAGCATTAAAACATTAAACTTACCGAAGTAAAGCTCATTCCGTATGCATGCATGTATGGATAGTGGATATGAGGGCGGGTAGCGGCAAATTCCGGTGGGCCTGAATACCGTCTTGGTGTTGGACGGAAATGTTTCTTGGCTGCTCACAGCATATTTTCCTTATGGCAACGACTTCACAACCCTAACCCCCTTGGCCTATCAACTGCTCCAACGCCTCTATGTTTGACTACCGGTTAGTCCTACACATCAAACAACACCTGGAACAACACCTGCGACGACTCCATGTGAAGGCCTTACCCCTATCATATGGAAATACCGAATGTCCTCGGTCATACTCAGAACATACCCTCGGTCGACCTGTCTTATCCTCGGCCGAAGCAGCACAATGGGTATTAGTGAAATTGAACGTGACGGAGCACACAGCATATGCTGGAAGTATGTGGAAGTGGATCGGCATGATCCAGAGAAGGATAAAAGGCAGCTTGTTTTCCCATCGTTAGTTCTCGTTCATCATCCAATCTGTCTCTCTCTCCTCCGTTACCGGTATTTGGGTCAAGTTAGTCTTTCCATTTTTTATTCCCTATTTTTTCTTCGTGAGAATATTTCTCCGGTTAGGATATTCAAATTCGATCTTTACATCTTTGCCCAACCTTTCAATTGAAGTCAACAGTGCCCAAATCGCTGCCGTAAACCTTGTTGTTAAAAACTTGGTGCCAATTCTAAACATGACTACTGTTCATTTCGCATGGATTTAGGAACTCAGTCTTCAAAGAATAAAAAAAACATTAAACCGACTAACCTTTTTATGACGGGCGATTGAGAGGGTAGAATTTACTACCGGCAATGGTGGATAGAGTGTAATACTCTATATGTGTAGAGAGAAACAAGGATACTGGAAAGGCTAGGCTGAATAGAGGTGAAGCGGCCAATTGATTTGTTAAGAGGAAGGTGTAGTTGTACTAGTACAGGCTAGGGAAGGAAACATGAAAGCTCCTTTTGCGGGAAATTCTGTGTGCTAAGCTATCGACTAGAACGAAGTCGCGGGTAAAAAACCACCATGCGACTGCAAAACTACACTATCAAATCGCCCTAACCCACACCGGTGCCAGCACTAGGGATGATGTATTCATACACCGAAAAGCAACCAGACACCTACAGTGGTGGGATTCAGTCATATGGTTCTGGACGTCTAGAGGGTTCGCCAAATATTTTGTAACGGGGGACGCCTTGGCATAAGTTCGGCGTTCAAAAGACAGAACTATGTTCGATTCCTATTATGTCAATTCTTTGTTTTTTATTATTATTATTATTAACAGAATCTTGTATACTTTATTTTCCTCCTATATATATTTATTATTCCTCCCATGTAGTGTTTAATCATAATAAAATGGAAATGAAAATAATACAATAACTGAGTTATGGCTCGGATTTGAACATACGCACTTTTTACGGGATTTTTTTTTTGCCAAGGTGTCCCCTGTTACAAAATACTTGGTGCATCCTCTAAACTCCCGAAACCATAGTATTTCTAGTCCCTCCCTCTGCCAATCGCTTCTTTCCAATAACATATGATATTATGTCTCCAAGTATGGTCTTGCAATCTCCACCTCCACCGGCATCCCAGACTTCCACAAACCTGGTGCAGGCCTCTACTTCAACCTCCAAACTCTAAACCTCCCGTACCTGTGCCCAGAGGCCGCCTTCGACATAAGCTTCTTCCGAACCAACCTACAACCTCAGGCTTTCCACACTCTCGCGAAATCCCTGCATGCTGGCCAATTCACCTCCACTGTTACGGTTGCATTCATACTACCAACAGCAAAGAAGAACCTGCGCAAGTTCTTCATCCGGAATATAGACATGCTTGCACACGGCCAGTGAACCCAAGCGTCTAGTCAGTCCGTCTTTGGGTCCCGAATGGACGGACGTCAGTGCATGGGAGGATGCCAGGGACGGACCGGCATCTTGGCGTCTGTCCGAACCACTACCCGGGACGGACGGGCTTCTCGGGGGGGTGGGATGTGCCGGGTTCCTACAAGTGACGGCATGTGACAGTCGGGCCCTGTAGGTGACGGCCCGGCCCTGCAGGTAATGGTCTACTTGGTCAATATTCACATGTATGAGCGTGTATGAGGGTAGCCACGGAAGACGACCGAATTGGACAAATACCATATTGGTGTAAGTAATCAGGTGGTCAGTATCACAGAAATCCACTAGGTCTAGTGCCTATTCGACACCGTCCATCATACCAGAAACTAATGCGCTAATCTTATACTAAGTTAGGAAAACATTATTCCCCATGAGCCAATCCCGGAACTCGAGCCCTGGAGGAAGGGTGACGGACTTCAAAAGTTTTTATTAACGTATGAGTGCAGTGCAATACCGGTATTCTACTTTCTATCTATCCTCAATTTCAATTCTCTCAGCGCACCTCACCTCCAGCTTCCTTCCACCCTTCCTTCCCCTGAGCCTTCATGGCATCGCATGTCCATGACAATCGCCCGAGTACTAATCTTATCCGATCCCCAGATTTCCTCACAGACATAATATCCTCTTTCCCTCACGGATTCCAGCCCTCTGTGTAAAGGGACTAGGTCTACCTTCTTGGCCCCTATATACCGGTACCGGTAGTCGATCTTTGAAGCCTTTTTTTCATGCCTCCTCAGGCCGGATGCTGGGATACCAGTGAGCAGTTTATGATTAGATTGTGCTGCCTTTGTTGGGGTGCAAACGCTAATCGGTTGGAATCCGCATGGCAGATGCATCGCTTCCTTCGCGGCTGCAACACCCTCCTCTTATCGCGATACAGTAGCATCCCATGAGCTCTGGAAACTAACTACTCGAGTACCGGTATGCAGCCACCATAAAGGGAATAGGGCGCAGTTACAGCAAAGAAGCGTCTGATTGATTGGCTGTCAACCGTACCAGTACACGAGTATTTGTGCAGGAAGGGGGGGGGGGGTGGAAAGTCATTGTATGAACCACTAGTAGCGAAGCCAGCCAGACTACTCCCACCCTCGCTCTCACTACCCGTGTAATGTATCCGAAACCTTCTGAGCCTCTGATGTCTCCAATCGCCAATTATAGAGTATTGAATTGCTAGGCTTTGTTGATATATGACTTTCCGGTACGCTGCATTGGTACAGATCATTCTGCGATGGACATTTTGTTTGGCTACATCGCAAGTTGGCCAGTCAATAATAAGATATATGGACCCGGCTACTGGCTGCGGTGTTTTTCGGTTGTGATACTACTGTACCGTACTGGGAACATAACGACAATATGCGAAAGGAATCTGGAATAATATTATTTTGTCATATCACACACGATGGGGAGATACGGGGGCATTGGTGGCACTTGGGAGTTCGCTGGAGTTTGGGCGCGGTTCTCACTTGCGGGATGACTAGTGTTGTAGGTGCATCGGTATTCAATTGTGAGAAGGTAGGAAAATATAGCTATCGGGATTTGAAAATCACAGTAACTCTTCCACTATCTACCGACCAGGTGAGTGGATTCCTGCGTGGTGCAAGGTGCTGATATCAGACGAATTATGGAGTTGTGCGCGGGCTGAGCCGCCGAGTTTCGCAGAGCCGATTTTGCCCACAAGAGAGAAGGGCAGTCTCCGCTCTCTCAACACTTTTCTCTCTACTATTCATCTTCACCCGGCCAATAAGTATCGTGACGAGTATCGAAGAGCTGATCCAACTCCTACTCCGGCATCAATAAAGCCCAACTTCTTGCAATTCAAAATTACTCGATACGACGGGTAGCGAGTTATCACTGGGGTAGATTCCTAGAGAGCCGCTTGTGCTTATTCGTGTCTCCGTCAACAAATTCTAGCTGCTATCGTTCCGGATCCTCCGCAATCAGATATCGTATATTGAAAGAGGCTACTGTGGTAACACCGGTTCAGATAATACCATCGGCTCCAACAACCACAGCACCACGAACATTCATTACTATAACACCGGAGAAAGAAACCCATCCGAGAACGACAACTAAGTTTCGCAGCCACTATACTCCCGCGGTTCCGGATTCAAGTCTCACCGGGATCGTGTCTCGAAGCTGGTCGAAGGAACGTGCACTTGGGTTACTCGTCATCCTAAGTATAAGGAGTTGTCGGAAAATAAAATATCCGGTTTGTACTAGCTATGGGGGAGCCCGGGGTGTGGAAGCACTGTCACCATGTCATCCATAGTGGGGCATCTTGGGACCCAAGCCAACACCACCATTTGTTACTTTTTTTCAAGGATGACCCCAAAGAACAGCACCTCACAAAATTTACCCTTTGTGCCACTCTATACCAGCATTTTGTGCGTAGACCTAATCTCTGTGGTTGTACCGAGGAAGCGTTCAGGGCTGATGACAGTACGGTAGATTTGTGGAGGAGGCAGATATCATACTCTGGGATATTCCGGTCAACGCGACGGCGCAGGGGGGTGTGGCAATTTTATTTTTGTGGTGAATGTCCTGGATGGCTGCGACGAAGAAACCATAACCCCACTTAACTTTCATATCACCGGTCACCAGGAATAATAACCTCCTAACACCGTTGAAATTCCTTGTTGCGAGCAGCCCGTATCACTGAATCGAGGTCGGAATTAGCTCACTGACAACGACGCTGCGGCTGAACGGGGAGGAGGAGGTCCCTGCTATTAGTGCTGACGTTAGCTGTGTCATAGGTGAGGGAACCAAAGAACTCGAGTCGAGTTTGGGGTGGGCTGGAACACCGGAATACTTGCATACTCTCCTCGAGTCTTCGGCCGACAGCACATTCCTTTGGGTTTCTCTCGTGCTTGAGATCTTGAAAGCTTCTTAGGATGACTCGCCGGAGGAGTTTACCAACTTTGTCACTGCTAGGTTGGGTGATCTAGTACAATTTTATAAATTACTAAAGTAGCTGGTTTTCCAGAACCTCTCCTCTACACTTTTACTTTCACACTTATTTTTTCTTCTCCTTCTTATCGTCAAGTTGGACATGTTCTTTGCTAATGCGTGTGAGCAAGATTGCAAGCTGGTTCTGCCAAGGTGGAATTCTTGGTGGAATTTTGTCCAATACAGGATGTTCCATATTTTACTGTTATTAAGTATGTTTTAGGTCTTGAGGTAGTTGAGGAGGAGGTTGCTGATGGCCTACTAGGTGAAGGCAAAGGGCTTTGGTCACGAGCGTGAAGGCGGGTGATTCAAGGGAGGAGTTTGTGAGACTGTTGAATGGGGATTTCGCGGAGCCGTAGGGTGTGCCGCACGCAACTGCAGCAGTCCAACCGCAAGCTTCTCCTGTGCCGGCGCCGGCACCCGCTTCACCTTCAAGAGTGGCAGCTTTGTTAGGGGCACCGGGATGGGCGGATAATTCGTTGCTTCTGCCGCAGCTAGGGAAGAGGGAGTGCGCGGCTAGCTGGAAGAGACTGTGGGTATTGCAATTACTAGGGAACGGCAAGATGGAGCGTAAAGCACGATGGGGGAACAAAGTGGTAGGGGATAAGTCTTCCATGACTTCAATTGCGGGATGGGGGGCACCAAAATCCCATTCACCCATTGGAACAGCATTACCATTCCGCATGCTTGACGGCCTCAGGTTAAAAGCAAAATTCCTCTCATCCGGAGTCCTAGTAACCGACATTCGGAAGTTTGTTGACGAACACTGCACTGATAGTGACTACCCCTACTGAGTTCTGCGAATCCTCCCGCTGCTGCCGAACAAGCATATCACCATCTCCGAACAGAACTCCACGTCAAGTGATCCAGATCTCTTACTGACATGCACGCACATCCTTGTCCCCAAGTGCTCGTCACCAGCGTCGGCTTATAGCAGTGGTATAAGATCCTCGGAAGGCGGGATATTCTCGGGGATTTATGGATCGTTCTACTCAATTGTACCCACTGCCCCCGCAGTTAGGTATCACCCTCCTATTCCTGCTTCTGTGAATGCTGAATTGGGGAAGTGTCAGTGTTTGCTAATCTTGTCCTTTCGTCCTTCTTGTTCTTGTCTGATGCATCAGTAGTGATGGCCACGATCATGCTCGAGCAGAGAATTTGGCCCGTGCTCGAGCATAAAATGGGCTCGAGCACACCAAAACTTTATGCTCGAGCATGATCGTGGCCATCACTATGCATCAGCTTCAGCGGGGCGGGCACCCTTGAGGGAAGAGGCTGGGTACGAGGATTAGGACACTTCAGGACGGGAGGGGGAGTGACGGGGAGGAGGAGAATGGTAAGTATTATCATGGGAATCTAGTGTGCTTTTTCGATTCTCTCGTGAGGAGTGACTCTTGGGCTAATGATTGAATAGCTCGACTTTGAATCTCAGACGTGAAGGCTCTAGTGAGGTAATTGATTGGTATGTGGTTGGTCTGGCTTTAATATCATATTTTTTGCTGGACACCCATTAGTGTTACTGTACGGCACTACCGCACAGTACTCGTAGCTGTTTAATGTCCTTCGGATATTTTCCCCCTCTTGTTTTTCCTCTCTCTCTCGTTCTTTTCCCCTTGAAATGGAAACTGCCCTTTAGCTATAGAGTGTCTACGCCAGCCTAAATACCGTACCGTATGTTTGAATTTCTATTTCTATTGGGAGAGGAAAAAAGGGAGAGAATTTCTCGTCGCGACTCAATCTCTGACTGGGGGGGGGTAAAATCTGCGGCATTTTCCCCATACGATATCCCCAGCCTGCCTAACCCGAATATCCGAAGCGAGAGGATTTGGTGCCAATACTGTACTTGCGTACTGGCACTTTACACTTAAAATCTCTTGAAAACTGTTACCGCATCACCAGCCCTGTTATCCCCAGATTCAGAGACATAAAAGGTTCCGGAGAATGGGCAGTATTTCTCTAGCCCGGCACTGTACTACACCGGATCAACGTGCTGTATGTGTAGGGTCCTATCAACCGGCCTGTACTGTGCAATCTTCAACGCCAGCACAACGAAAACCTGCGGGGTATGAGATGATAAGTTGATAACCTGTATTTGGCATGTATGATAAAAAAGGGAATTCATTAGTAGGTAGGGTGACCCGTTATCTGTTCACTGCCAGCTAGCCAGTTTTCGCCATGCACCCCCCCATTGCAGACTACGGTACTAACTTACATTCGCAATCATGTTGACCAGTCAAAATACTTGTACTTTACTCGCATGCGTCCGTCTACCTGTCCTGAAAAAGTTCGCAAAGACAGATATCTTTGTCGTGTATGGTTAATTTAGTGAGCAGGAAACAAAAAAAAGTAGGGACAGGGATCAGCAAGTCCAGGAACCTGAAATATGTCGGGGAGGAAAAGAGAGTGGACGGAGAGGCAGGGTACCCATAGAAGCTAGTGGAAACAAACGGCAGAACCTGGTGGCGCTGGAGCGAGCTGAGCCCTCGTTCTTTTCTCCTGATAGTTCTTGATCCACTTTTGCTGCTTAGTTTGTCTTGTATTAGTCTCCTCCCTGGCATCTCGGTCCCCCAAGCACAGTGGCTGGAGCTTTGTAGAAGGGTGATGAAGAGATAGATATAGTATGGATGTTCTCGGGCTCCTCATCCGCCTACAGGGGCAATTCGTTAGATGTATTTAGTCCCATCCTGCACGCTGACTTTTGTGGAGAGAGGAACGGGGCTTGATTAAGAGCATCTTGGCATCATACGCTATCTTTTTCGTTGTCCCTGGTCAGGCTAATGAATACCTTGATAATAGATGGGCATTTTTAACATTAATGTATGTCTAAATTTGCGACAGACACGAGCGTGATCCATGTCTGGTAACCTCGGCCATAGGAGGTTTCCCAGTCAGATTTTTGCTCGATCAGGGACATTACTCGATGATACTCGGGTATGGTTGACTGTACTCGAGTATGCGTGGTAATAATCGACCACTCGGTCTCTGTCTATATTTTATTGATTCATAATCTTCTCACCACCGGCCCCTAACATTTCCCAAGATAATTTCTATTACCTACTCCTCCTATTATCCTCTCATCCTCAAGCTATCTTCCTTAATCACCTCTCTCACCACCGATCCGTACCTCTAGAATTTTCTCCTACCCATTCCGAATTTTTCTCCCTCTTGTTTTCTCTACCATTGCCTTTTTTACTAACCCCCTTCGTTCCATCCTTACAAAACAGTAATAGGTTTAGGGGCAACCTAATTCATCTCAATCGCGAGCCCCCAGCGAAGCCTCCTTGGTTTCTCCCATCCCCACTTCCATCTTATCCCGCTGTCTACTACATCCTAAGTTCCCTCCTCCCCACTCAATTCTGAGTGAGCTGTACCGATTACCAATTATAAAGAATCGCCATGGATACCAACCAATCCGGGTTTGCTGGGTGACCTTTGTGATGTACTG
This sequence comes from Tuber melanosporum, assembly GCF_000151645.1. Lineage (NCBI taxonomy): Eukaryota > Fungi > Ascomycota > Pezizomycetes > Pezizales > Tuberaceae > Tuber > Tuber melanosporum. The sequence goes on from NW_003299106.1 coordinate 1,241,561, forward strand.
TACACCAGAGACCATGACCGGGGTCTCTACTCCACATTCCGCATCGTCTCTCCGCCCTCTTTTTCACAATGGCGGGCCACTTGAGCACCCCTACCTGTCCTGGCCACCATTCCTTATCATTCAACCAAGCTTCGTCAGCGGTTTCCGTCCCAATAGCCACCTCCTCCTATATGGACGAATTAGCTCTAAGCGAAGAGCCATCCTCAGCCCTTGAGCTTCTTTTCTAGTTTGGGATTCGGCAATAGAGCTAATTATAGAAGGAGAGGATGACGCACAGGAAACCTATGAGGGCATTTTACGGCTTGTTCTGACGGAACCCGATGGCCGTTTTTGGCGCGCCAACGAGGTTCATTCTGTGGCCGCTCAATTGCATGCTGCTCCTGCTAAGAGGCTGGATGTGGTCAAACCCTGTTGAGGGCACCCGAGATGAGGGCTCTAAGCGTAGGGAGATGCACTAATTCCTTTCTCAAATTTCATTGAGTCTTTAGATCCGGAGATACAACCTGCTGCACGGGGGGGGGGTGAATGACTGGGGGTTTTGCGGTATCATAATCAATTTCAAACTCCGATGTTAAGTAACCATAGTTTTGTGCGATGCTGAACACCTCCACAAATTCCCGAACTAACGGATCTATCAATACCCAGGGTTCATTCGTCTCGCCAACAACCTGTACGTCTTTAAATACTTGCAGTGTTAGCCGCGAGTAATCTTGTTAGGCGAAGCAGAAAGGTCTCGGTTTATCTTTATTTCATGAGGGTGGTGAAGGATTACCGGTATGTCGATCACAGTGAGCACTATGAAATGAGTTATGTATAGACGCAGAACTTGACTTGGCATCCGGTTTCGCGGAGTAGTCGGCAGCATACCAGATGAACGTTTGAAAAAATCAACCTCTGCCCACTAAACCCAATATAGCGAATATTCATAGGGGCCGAGCAGCATGGGAACCGCCGCAATTGGTAAGGCTACCATACCTGTACACACATTTACACCGGAATACTGAGGCATCTCAATTTCCCTAACTTCGATAATCCCCATACCCTGCTATCATACCACGAATCCTCATAGAGTATTCCTTGACTAGTGAGTTATTTTCATCCTAGAACTAGACTTGTGATTTCTAATCACTCAAAACTGTTAGAAAAATTTCGTTGTCTATTAACATTATGGCGAAAGTGCTTGTGCAGGTCTAAGAGGTTTCGACCAGAATGTTGATAGACATATTAAGGTTGTGCTGCCCCAATGGTGCATTTACTGAGCAGCTTCTATCTCCCCAAAGGAGAAGAATCTTTTAGGTGTTCGGCAGCATCAGACTCTCGCATATACGTGTGCCACCACTGCGGCCTCAGAGTGCGGCTATTGAACTGCTATTTCCAACCCATCGTACGGGAATGCTAAACGAGTGATGACCCGTGATGCCCCCCCGAGAAATCCACTCCTACCCCATTTATTACATTATTCTGAGAGTAGAACAGAATCAGTACAATAAAAGACAATTTGCGCAGCCTCTCCTAACAGCCTAGGGGTAAGAGACCCTGGTTCAAATTCGCTACGATAGCATTAGTGACATTATTTTTTATATATACACCGAAAGACCCCATCGCTGCAGAACACAGTTTACAAGATAAACTAGTTCCTTTCTGCCATAGCTGTTCACCCTAAAATCGACCGCTAGTATATCAAACGCAAGCTAGAAACCCTCTAGTGACTGATAAAAAATTAATGCCGCGTGGGCTATGCTTGCTCCACAAGGACCACCCCCCCCTCCCAACGAGAAGCTTAGACGCTGATAGTCTTGGAAACACTGGCCAAGCTTGTTAGCCCACGCACTATCACACTTGGCAAGGATATGTATGAAAGAACAAAGCACACTTCACTCCTAGTCCCAATGACCGCCCCAGACGCTTACTTCTGCTAACGTACCTCCTTAACATCCTTGTGATAGAGAACAAATAATATCCTCCATGCCACTACTGTTCTTACTCTTGTTGTCGTCCAACTCAAGACTCAAGTCCCAAACTGCAATGGTCGAGTCTGCAGATGCAACAAAAACAATCCTATCCTCAGTAGGACGAAACTCGACACCAGTGATAAGTGGCTGGTGGAAGGTAGGGCTCGCAGTAGCAGGTACATGTTCACCTATGTGTTAGGGAAAGTTCTGAGATCTTAGACGCCCGGACCCCGTTGCTGGCGCCGGCAGTAAGGAGATGGGTTACTGCCTGACACAAGGATGCGACTTCGGCTGACAATTGGTAACTCTTGGTCTGCAGGCGGGTCCCGTAGATCCTGATTGTTCGGTGGGAAGATGCAGAGACAAATACATGGCGCTCATTCGGGGATCATTGGAGTTATCGATACACCCATACGCCCCTTCAGCAAGATACCATCCATAGCCCAAGTACCGCTTTCTTTTCTTATAGAGATGAATACCTTGCCAAAGTTATCCCTAGTAGCTATCCGCCCCACGACATCTCAGGGATTGAAAGACTAATTAAACGAGTATCGCTCTGCATGGCTGTACATTGTGAGCATTGCTGTGAGTTTGTTTGCACTAGCGGGGATGGCGGTGCCCAGGCTCTTGAGAGCGGTATAGTGCAGCGATAGCTCCCAGATGTGCACATCGCCGGTTTCAGCCATTGAAGCGTCATAGCGGGCATGTGGAGAGGCACGGATGCGGTTTGTAGTAGTGGGATATGAGGGAGCGAGATTGGTGGATGGGGTCATCCGATGCGTCAAAGGTGCTGTCGCCTTTGTCGTCTTCACCTCCTATTTTACTGTTAGCTGTGCATTGGGAAAGTGAGGAGGGGGGAGGCACTTCTGCATCCTCTAGCAGGCTGCATCCCAGCAACCAAGTACACCCTCTGTGGGAATCCCGGTCGCTCACCTCCCAGCCAGTCCTACAGCACATCAAATCTCTGGCATGGCTAGTTGACATCATGGTATGCAGTGTGTGATACGCCACTGGGGCCTGCTCCAGTATTCTAGCCTTACATAGAGCTATCCGCACGGGCATGCACACCTGTTGGTCCATTTCCATATTATCCCTCCTTCCTCCGCTCTTTCCACCAATTCTTGCACCACCCGCTGCGTCGCCTTCATTTCCCGCTTCAAGAAATTCTTCAACTCCCTTGTATTCGCATTCATGATTACCTTCAAATACGCCTATTTGTGGTTGGTATTTGGAGTGATTAGTGCCTTCGTTGGCTGTTGCGCGGGAGCGGTTTTTGAGGCTGCTGTGCGGCGAAACCAACAGTTTGGAGGGGCATTTGGGCATCCCCAACTGTTAGAGCTCCTTTTTGTTCACTTGATTGATTGTCGGGGAGGGGTTGTAGGTGTTTGGAGAGCGATCGATGTCGGTAGTAAGGTTGACTGTCCCGGTTGTAGAAGGGTGAGGCTCAAATGGTTCTAGAAAAAGGGTTGTACCAAGGACAAAGCCCATTAGTTATTTACCTTATCAGATCAGAGTCACAAGTGATGCTTGAGTGGAGCCGGATTAATAAATGAGCACTACCGTATTTGACAAACTAACCACTGCAGTTGCCTTCTGGTATGATACAAGTACTATTGTATGGTAGCATAATTAACCGAATCGCGATGCAACGGTGCGTGCTTCTTTCTCAAGGACGACTGCGAGGTCGGTCCGCGGCTTGTAGTGTTTTGTTAATTTAAGGTGATAGCCGTGTGATAGCCGTGTTCTAACCTGGATCTCAAGGGTTTATGGATTTCTTATGAATCGCACGGGTGGTACTTTCTAGACGTACTGTGGGATAGGGGGGTTGAGTTAGCTTACGTTAGGGATGTAACACGGATAAGGAGGGCAATGTCTGGTTAGACTAGGTACGTCTCTTGTTGTAGATGGCGAACAAATTTGATTAAATCCAGACATTATAAAAATGTGCAAGACCCTGGATAGCTTGTTCATGCAACCGGCCCCCTCAAACTCACTATCCACATTGCCGCCAGAGATCTAGCCATTATAAAACTCAATCACCCGGTTTGAAAGGTAACATTCCAATCGATTCCCACAAACTCTCCTGTGCAGCATAAAGCAAAAAGAAACATTGACCAAACACACCTTTAAACTAGGGGTCTCAATGACCTGCCTCTTCAACTGTATAAGGCTTAAGGAATCCTGCGCCAATCCTAGTTGTCCCCTGCCAGCATCATCCCTGGCACCACGCCCACGGTCTGGGGACTGTTTTATCCTCTTTTATTTGCCTTGTGTTGATACGAATTTTGTTTGTAAAGTCTGCTACAGATGATGATAGTTGTGTCACCTCCACCATCACCACCTCCGGAATCACCATTAGCGTTTCCGGGCAGCAAATTGGAGGATCGTTTTGCGATATCAGAGTGTGACGTGGCGGCTCAATCGCTTGTGTTGGTTTGGGAGGCTCCGGCCAGAATGTTGGCAGACGCGTTGAGGTTGAGCTGTCCTAATCGTTGTTGGTAGTCTGCGACGCTGCTCGGCATGCGCAGCCGATTGCGCGCGCACCATATATACCTTTATCATTCGGGCAAAGGCTTCTGATATTTTCCTTTTGGAGGGATACAGCGCCAGAAGGAATTAGAAGCGAGAGTTCTTTGCGGTAGCTATTTGTCTTTTGTTGGCAAGTGAATGAGAGAAGGAAAGGGAATATACGTCAGAGTGAAAGGACATCTGTTGCGATAAATGGAAGGATGAAAAGATGAAAGTTCCGACTTTATTGGGTTCATATATACGCCCGTCACTTCTGTTAGTTAGTTCAGCGTCATGAGTGTGAGCGTTTTTTTGCGATAGTTAGGAAGAAAAAGTTGTGTGTTGGCGATCATGTTTTGTTGAGTGAACTCTTAACGTTTCCGAGTGTTGATGTAGCTGTTACCATTCAAAAATAGCGGCTGATACGGTAAGTTAGCAAGCGTCCTCCACCCGTAGCAGCGTGACACCACTTGCTGTGCTGGTGCCTGTAGTTAACAAGTACTACAATAGGGGGTTGACCAAAACCCGGCGCACAACCATTGCAACAACCGTAGATTAGGGAGTTTTGGTGATAGCTCATGAGAGTTTTTGGTGGCCACAAGAAGTCCTGCGCTGTAACAAAGCAGAGACAGCATTACGGTAGCTGTGCGGCCGATCCCTTTCGTCTCTATTTGTCGATGTTTTGCCTGGTAGAAAGTTTCCCGATCAGGAATAGTTCAAGTAAGATAATCATGTACGAGTACTCGAGTACCAGGAGTTAAGGGTATGCAACTAGAAGGCGAACTGGTTCTCATTGGCCCCTAGGTCATTCGACCAATAAGAGAACACAACTCCTTGAATAATCTAGGTCAGAATTTTTTGAGCTCGCCTGACATTTTTCCACCTCCAAAAAAAACCAAGAATCACGGAAAATCCGCCAAGATTGGCCATTGCTATGGTTACATTCCCCAAATTCGGACCAATGAAACACCCTTTCGCCTCACTTATGCTCACCTCCTATCTAATAATATTATGTACGATACCGAGCAGTACCGCCAAGACCTGCTATCTCATCTCATAAGAATGTAAGATCTGATAACAGTCATGGTAGATGCAGAGGGGGAAATTTCTAAGCATGCAGGTGATGTATGATGAGATGTGCGGTTGGGTGTATTTGTGAGCACATTCTCAGAGAGTGCCAAGAAAAAAAGCTCCGCACCTGCTGTTCCCCATGAAATAAACTCCCTTCCTTCCGCTTTTTTTTTTTTATGGGATAGGCTAACATAATACAGGTTCATAACTGCAAATTATTTAGTATAATAACCTGTATTATGCAAGCTTATCTTACGAAAAGAGAAGAAAAGGTTGGGCGTCACACACTTGCTTTCCCGTCAAACTTGCTTTCGCCGACTATTATTATAACCTCGAGATCATAATGAAATCCCTCAAGTAGAATGTTTCCCCAATGTCCTGGATGGGTGATAGGGGTTATAGTTGGTTTTGGGAATGGGAGGAGACCTGTATATTGGAGGCACATGAGGAGGAACCGCGATGGTCCTTGTGGCAATGATGTATTAGGATTCTGCGATTACATAAGGCTAATAGAGAACAATAGTGGGGTTGCGTGGTACTATAGTTGGTTCTACACCACTTGCACATTGGTAACCATGGACCTCTCCACACCAAGTCAAATGTAGCAATATCTATAGCTGAATGCACTATTACCCGGCTAGAAGGTTTTCTGGGGTCCTTGACCCGCTGCATTACTTGGACCAAAAATCTAAGTGAGAATCAATGACTCTTGCAATACACGATGTTTTCTCTATTATGTGCAATCATAACTGTCTTCCACGAACACCGTGGGCTGCTGGAACCATATGTTAAGGCCGCCGGCCCATACCTGTATCATATGCGTAACCCAATATTGCACTTTCTTCCCTGCTCACCGGGAGTGAGAGCCTGGTCACTGTCAGCGGAGAAACTCCGCTAGATGGGCAGAATGGCGAGCAAGGAAAAGGAAAACCCTGGTAAGCTATCACAAAAAAAAAAACACAAATAGAGAAAGGGAACACTAGATAGGTACTGGGAGATAACTAGTGAGATACGAGTGTGTTTCCAGGAAGAACAAACATCGAAATTCAGGAAAACGCTAGTCTCCAATGAGATCTTGACGAATAATGGCCCGCCGCCCGCGAAGACCAGGTGTACTCGTACAGTACCCAGCAAGCGAATTTGGCAAATCAGGGTAACAAAAGAATAGCTGTTACCGACTGATGCCTGTCACCTCGCAATATTAGCCGAGACCCCATCCTAGAGAGTTGGGAATATGATCAACTAGCATGGTAATCCTCCCTCGGATTACCGAATGAGCCTAATCATGTCATTGATAGATGGAGCAGATGAAATCTAAAGGTTCATTCCCAATTGTTGAGAATCACCGGCGATCACCCGATGTTGGAGGATGCTTTTCTTCTTCTGCTTTTGCTGTTGGCGTCTGGCGTGTCACTCTTTTCGGACCCGGCAAGGTGAATTGGGATACCTGGTTTATACAGTATACTCGAGTACTATACATGGGTATTCGAATATATGGCCGGCAATGGTTTTAGGGGCAAGGTGGAGGATGGATTGCAATGCTAGTTCTCGGGTTGGGGGTGGCAATCATCTCGGTAACTCTAAGAATACAAATAAATAAAAAACACCACAAACGAAAATAAAAAATAGGAAAAAAACAAAGAGAAGAAAAGAGTACTGTACAAAAGAAAAGTGGAACAAGAAAAAAAACGAAGAATTAACTAATCAGACAATACAAAATAATAACTCTTTTACAGACCCCCCATGAATACAAAGTACATACTTCAAACAGCAAAAGAAAAAAAGAACAGAAAAGAAAAAAAAAAGAAAAGAAAAAAGAAAGAAAAGAAAAGAAAAGAAGAGAAAAACTTGTACAAACCACGGCTCCTCAATCAGAACAGAGTGAGGATGATAGTACATACACTCACAAATGATTTGTACTCACACATAACTCAAGCCCCCTTCTCCATGGTAGGCTACCTATGATATCAGGTAGTCCTACTAGGTGTTGGCAATTGGAAAAGGTCCATCGGCAGCTCTGACCGGAATAAAAAAAAACAAGAAACGAGAGGTAGGAGGAAGTATAGAAGGGCGAACGGGATGGGAGATGGAGGAATGGGCAGTAGGCTACTAGCCTAGGTGCTCAAGTTCGCAATCTGAACCTATTCCAACTCGATTAGAGACCGGATAAACTCATATTAATTCACTTGTCACAGGCAAATAACATCCAGAAGTATAAGTGCCGAGTTCATGTTGCACATGGATTTTCTGCCATATATTTTCCAGATCCCTGTTTCCGGATATTTATTTCCCTAGACAAATGGGGAGAAAAGAAACTTACAATTGCTAAACGTGCGAATCTTCTGGTCTAGAGTTGCTTTGCCGTCACTCCAGTCACGGGGGGATATCCCCCAGAGTGACCTAAAAGCCCGTTCCAAGACATGACGCAATTGGTCCCCGCAATGTGGGAGGATCTCTACCACGTCATCCCCTGTTACCAGGTGGGCGGCCGTATTGCGGGCATCTATCACGCCCGACCACTAATTGACAAGGTTAGTACTAACTCCGAATGTGTTCCGCCCCCTAAGCAAGTGAAGGAAACTAAGACTTACAACATTCGCCAACTCCTCCACCTGAGCCTGGTTCTCACAACCAAAATTAGCGTACTTGTCCTTGTGGGACCGGATTATCGCCGCTCGGTCGACCGGGTTGCCGAAACTCTTTGTGGTAGCCCCCACAGCCCTTTTATACACGGCCTTAAGTACCACTGCTGCAACAATGGGGACTAACGTCCCCTTCATCGCGGCCTCCAGCTTCTCGCTCAATTCTTTCACCCTCCCGGAGAGCTGCTCAACCTCTTCCCTCGAGTTTTTCTCCTTGTTCCGCAACTCGACATTTTCACCTCGCAGTTGCTGGTTTTTTTCAACCAGTTTCTGCACAAGATACTTCTCCTCCCCAACTTTTTTCTCGAGTTCCTTGATCAAGGAATCAGAGCCTTGGCGTTGGGCCTGCTTATTCTCCTTTCGTGCTTCTCTCTTGCTGGGGGGCATTGTGGAGCCTTACTGCAGGTGTGGCGGGATCGTTAATACTTGAGGCGTATAGGCGGAGGTTCGAGCTGGGGGGATAATTCCTTTAGAGGTCGCCGAAGAGGTCCAATGCTGGGGGTTGAGCGGGTGTTAATATGGTGGGAGGATTGTGGAAGTATCTATCACATGGCCTCGTGAGATGACAGCGATTATGACGAATCTGGGAGTCGTCATGAACCCCATATTTAGATCGAAGAATGGCTGGAATCAACCTAACAGCCGAGATACCCATATCCACCATGGTAAGGGATTGGCAAGAGTTTAGCAAGGCCGATGCCGCTGATATCCTGTCCCTATTCAGATCTTTTGACCCTATCTGAATTGCTATACCAGGCATATCTGCCATCCACCTCCAAAGGCGGCCCCGAATATGAGACACTGGTCAGAATGGCCATCCTGGGCCTTGCTCTCTCCACGCTCCGAGCATTTACCGCTCTCAGTCTTTCTTTGTACGCACTTTCCAAATCTAAGAGATCTTCATTGCTCTAATCCTCTGTCTCCGGTATGTCGTTGCCTCTTGTGGGATTGTCCCGATGCTTAAGAAAGCAGGAATCAAGACACAATATCTTTCAGTACACCGATCGCGATATTTCATGTGCCCCTCTTCCTACTTACACCTCCGAAACTGTTTCAAGGATATTCGGTACAATTTTCTCCTTCAAACTCTAGTCGATCGAATCCGGAATCGTGTCCTGTTTCAATTTCGCATGGAAGAATATGACAGTGATCCCAAGTGGCCAGTCCGGACCATGGTCGGGAACACGGGTCGGCAGTCCGGTCAGTCCGGCATTGGGTTTGAAATGCCTAGGTCAGTCCGGTCGAAATTCTCGGTGGCAGCCAAAGCACGGCGGCGCCCAGGCAACCGCCGGGTCGAGTCTTGGCGCAACACTGGCCAAAGCCGCCAGATGCCCAGGCAATGCTGAACGGTGCCCAGGTAATCTGGAGACACCTATTGACGGCCTGCAGGTTTTCCATTTTAAGTCACTCGGAATAGGATAATAGTAGCAACATACCCCGGCGCTATATCTCTCTTAAGACAAATCTATGTCATCCACGGATGAACCACCATGATACCTAAATATACTATCCAACCTCAAGACACTATACCATTCTTCACACAACTTTCTAACTAGCTTAGGTGAATATATATTAACTGAGCGGCTTTGGAATGAATAATAAAATATTTATTAGTAATGAAACAAGTGATCTTCTGAAACATCGGCCTTGGTTTGAAAAAGCCGCTTTCCACAGTCCGGCAGTACTCAAAGCCGGACGGACTGGCCGCTTGGGATCACTGGAATATGATGATACCATCCTTAGTTCGTGTTATAGCCATAGTTACTGCCATCTTAAAAAGGTGCTCGGCAAGCTCACCCCGGCTATGTCGTCTCGGTGTTAAAAATGTCCGAGAGCCTGGGGACTTCCTGAGAATCTGGTTGAGTGATTGAGACCCGTCCTGGTATATACATGTGGGTTATGAGGACGTAATATCCTAAAAGAACTCCACAATTTCTGCAAGTGCTAGCCTCTCTCTGTCCATAAAAGGTTTGACAATTCTTTCCAGAACCTGGCCCAGTCCACCAACAACCTGTTTCAGCACCGGACCCAGAATGGCAGCTGGGGATTTCTCCTCCTGAGTAGTGTTCCCAAGCGTCCAGTCCGTCCGTCTTTGGCCTAGGACGGGACGGACGCCAAGTTGGAGACCCTTGCCCGGGACGGACGCCGATTGGCAGTCCGTCCTGATCTATGCCCGGGACGAACGGCCGGGCCTATAGGTGTCTTAGTTTATGTTTCATACTTGAATCTCATGAGAATTAGGTTTGTGTTATGAAGAAGCGAAGTATTGTTATTCTAATGTAGAGAAGATCAGGCTTGACCATCATATATCAAATTTGGCTATAAATCTACTAATGCTTCCAGTGATATCTGATCCTGGTTCCGAGCACACTGAACCAAGCGATCCTTGACTTCCATGAGAGGAATGTGATAGCGCTTCAGACATTATACTGAAAGGTAAGGGAGAGGCAGACTCTGCTTTATCGGGGGAACTTCTCAAAATGGTTAATCCTCGTATCTTAGTTCTGTATTTATACATAGTTTATTCACTCAGGCTGAGGTGTCAAGTGATTACGGAGCCTATGGGTGATGGGCTAGGCCATATGGATGACGACAGAGCTCAGAAAGGAGTGTCCGGGGCATGTGGATAGTAGCAAGAGCTAACAAGTAGCGCTTTTCCTCCCACAGGACGGTAGGTATCTACAAATGACGGCTGGTACCTACAGGTAACGCCCGTCCTCACTCAGGACTGTAGGTACCTACAGGTAACTGTAGGTAGACGCCAATCCTTACTCAGGACGGTAGGTAGACGCCAGTCCTTACTCAGGACGCCCGTCTTTACTCATGACAACCGTGCCCTACCGGAAGTTACCATTTCCAAAAAAGACTGCAGGCCCGCCCGTCAACCTACACGACGGCCGTATTTAATAAGGACGGACGCCTTGCCCGGCCGTCCTTGCCACCCGGACGGGACGGACGGGACTATATGACGCCAGGGCCCTGGCGTCCGGACGGGACGGTTGGGAACACTGCTCCTGAGTTACAATATAGAAGTAGCAGCATGCAACTGCAGTGTTTTCCCCCATGGCTTGTTTGCATACCGTGTCTATTGCCAGTGAGCAAACATCACGGCCTCTTAGCCATACTTTTATTCCCTCGAGTATCTCCTCTCTTGCCTAATGTATGCCTAATGTAAGTCTTGCCAACCCTCGAATGGTTATTCCACACAATGTTAGCGATAATGGTAGCACTGAAACAGTTGATGTCTATGATCGGATGCCATTTTGGAGGCTCTAAAGGATGGGATCATGAGTAATTTTATACGGTAGAGTCGGTTGATATAAGTCTTTGAGGTGGAGAAAAGAAGGGTCGACCATGGTTTTGAAGCCCAGTTGGTGAAGTCCAAACTTAGTCCAATCAATTCACAACCGTGGCATTGTCCGTGAAACCATCAAGGTTGTGAGCTACCATATAAACTTCAATGGCCGATGACTGAATGGTGCTGCAGCGAATGTAATTAATGTTTTGCAGCATATTGACACTTGTGGGGGTGTTGGCCTATCCCTGTTTGTGACGGCTTTAAGAATCAGGAAACACATCACAAGTATAGCTCAAAAACAAAATACCGCCCCCGAAATAAGTCAGTCCTTCTCTGCAACTACATCCTGCTATTTCAAAAGGAATTTCAGCATCTCTCACGACCACCACTATCTATTCGTATGCCGCTATGACACAAAATATAAATTTCTTCCATGGGGTCCGGAGTATGTCGTCAATAACCTAGCCGGAAGGGGAAATCTCATTAAATTCAGATCAACTTGCATAAGAAAAAAAGCGAAACAATATTGTACCTGTACCGTACTCACCGGGGGTTAGGGTAAGTGAGGCGAACTGGTTCTCATTAGCTCCTAAGTCACTCAGCCAATGGGAGAGCGTTTTATTTTAATCAAGATTCTAAAGCCAGAATCCCCCGCGCTTGCCAGACTCCCCAGCTAGAAAACGCCAAGAATCAAGCAGACCGCCAGGATCAGCCCCTTCTACGGTTACATTCCTCAAATTCTGGACAACCAACCCCCCCCTCGCCACGCTAAGTATCATACCGGTACTGTGCTCGGTGGTTACCAATAGCTAGGTGCACTTCCAAAACCGAAATGGAATTTGCCTGAGCACTAGCACCAATCAGGAAACTCGAGTGATACCTCATGATCATGCCTTGACTTTGCACTCCTACAAGCAGAGCCAAGGACCCACAGCATCACCAGTTGCCTTTACCACTACCTGTGTTAGTCACTTAGAACCTACCCGGCAGCAGAACAGTACTAAATTAGTATGCGGTTGCCCTGAGAGTTGATCGGAAATCTTGCGATTAAGATAGAGGCCTAGTTAGTTACCTGGACTAAACAAATAACAGGGTTGTCTGCCAAGTCTAAAATAGGTACACTGGTCACTTGCCCTTGTGCTCGAGTACTCTAGTACAATACTGCCTTGTTGTAGTGACACTTCCTCAGCAGTTAAGGCCAGTTAGTCCCTACTTTCGTATGGTTCCGGGCGACTATATTGAGTACTGTTACTGATGAAATTTGTTTTTGCTTTCTTACTATGTTTTTAGCATGTTTCGCGAACCTTTAGCTTAGCATTACAACAATTTTAGTTGGCTCTTTACTTAGAAGGGGAAATGATACATTTTTTGTATTTACTGGGAGCTGAATAGGTCGTGTTCTCAATGGGAGAGGGTTTGCTGGGCTTGGCGGAAAGGGGGTGGAAGTTTAGTCCATATAGCCGCAGTTTTCTTCTCCTATTTTTTTCTTTCCTTTCTTTTACCACCACCACCACCACCACCACATTTCAACAGAGGAACAAGGAAAGTGGAAAAACGGTTCAAATTTGTATCTTGTAGCTAGATAGTCGGACAACCAGGATAGGTTGGATTTTTTCTCTGGGGTTTTCTTTTCTTGAGGTTTGTCTTGTGTGAAGAGGTTGATAGCTAGCTTGAAGATTGAAGGTGATTTGCAATTGCAAGGCATTTTCTTATGGTTTGAAGGTTTCATCAGCAATAGTTGGTGATCAGAAGGTTCTCATCCTGTGAAGCAGATATACCATTCCGCTGATTTTTGTTTTTCAGTACCAAAAGATTTGGAACAGGGACCGCCTTGGCATGAAAAAATATGTATAGTAATAATTATTATGTCCAATTCCGGACACGTTTAGAGTTTTTCCAGTAATTGTCAAGCCACACGCTAGTTGGTAGGAAGATTGGTTTTTGAAGGTGATGACACATCATATGCGGGAAGGATGTGAGCTTGAAAATGAAATAGATTTCAGATCAAGAAATGCAGCAGAACGTCATAATGCGACTGATAGTTTCACTTTTTTTTTTTTCGGCCACCTTCCATTATTACAGTAACCCTAACCTACAAAACCTGACCAAAAAAGAAGTTCAACGGTGAGGCAAGCTATGATAATTATTATATAGTGCAAAGTGACACAAAACCGGGTCTTCAAAACAGGCCAAATGAGATTTTGAACCAGTCACATACAAAAAAATAAAATAAAAGAAAAACCAGGGAGAGAAAGCGATTTGCAAGGAGAAGAGGCCCGTGGTGTTTTTATTGAAATTAAGAAGCTTATGGGAAAGTAGTTCAAGTGTGAAAAGTGAAAATCTTGGTGAGAGTGAAACTAGTGATACATTCTACTTAGTAGAAGGATAAAATAGACTGTAGAAGAAGGATATTACTAAGACATAATAATATTGAAAAAGAAATAGAGTAAAGATTGTAACAGACATAATAATTAACAATGAATTTTACCTGCAGCAAACCTTTAACAAAAATATGCCTCCACCTAACCATAAGCGAAAGCACTTGCATGCTACTGGCTCCCAAGGGGCCCATCCCAAAAAGCTATCCAATCTTTCCAATCCTCTGATTCACTTTTTCAATATCCCTCATGACAAATCTGGATCCAAAGACCAGCAGGTTAATTCTGATCCCGTCACCATAGAGTAAGTTATGTCAAAAATATTAAACAAACTGGCCACGCCATCCAAAATGAAATTCCAATAACCCTGGAAGCAACAACAACACTAGTAGTGATAAAGGGCTCTCGAAGAGCATACTCAAGTACAGAGCACAGTAAGAGAGAAAGTAGTTAAGATAATAGTAGAAGCTAGATATGGACAGGGATGATGATAAGTGAGAGGATCTGGCAAAGAAGTGCAAGAGAAATGACCAATAGTCAGCAAGGTAATAAGAACCACGGTTCTGGAAAAAGGTATAATACGATATTATGAATTAAAAATCAGAAATATATATAAAGATAAATTAACAAGTAATGTTATATACGGGAATTACAGATAAATATACATTGAGTTCGGTATCGGAAAAAACAATGCTCCTCAAATAATTATGATCTTGACCAGTACTTTCAAGTATTCCAGTTCATGAACTTGTAGTTGTAGGATCCAGATCTTCCTCAGAATAGTGCATTACTAAATACTGCTATTGGCTAGAGAAGAAGTAAGCATATAGCAGAAAATATAGTTTGGTGAGAGAAGAGTTAGATTAAGACTAAAACCATTATTCCAACTCTGAAGGGCAAACATACCAAGTCACAATTTGTGCTGCATGATGAAGGCACTTTAATTGCAGTATGTGAGTACATAGAGGGTGTTGGTAAGAGTAAGCATTTCTATCTCGTACTTTTAACTTTCTAATATTAGGTATATAGGTACCAATTGATAAGAATTTAGTTATTTCTAGATATGGACTTGCAAAGACAGTCATAGAGTATTGAGCAACTCATACAAGTCAACCAAGATGCAAAACTTCATGTATCTTGTATGTATCAAGCCTTGATTGACAAGCATACAAAGAGAAAAATGAGTGTAACTACATTAACCAGAATGCACTGTTTGAAAAAGTTAGGTTTTAAGTGGAAGGAGGTTAGAAAAGGTATCTATATCGATGGATATGAGAAGCCAGAGGTGGTTTTCTATTACCAGTACTGCTTTCTTCTAAGGGGAAAGAAGCTGGAATCAAGAATGCCAAGAATGGACCTCTGTTGGAATTTTGGATCAAACTCTCTTGCCAGCTAGAAAGAAACTTCCAATTCCATGTACACAGGATGAATGCACATTCTACTCAAATAATGGAGTGCATCATCGTTGGGTCTATAAGAATAAGCATCTTATCAGGAAGAAATCAAGGGGACAAGGTCTTATAGTGTCTTATTTTATTTTTTCCTGCTATAGGCTTGAAATGCCAACCATGATTCTACTTTCTTCAATGCTTACAACTGGAAATATGCAACCAATCCCTAGCCTTTAGATCAATCCACAACAAGTTACATAATACGTTAAAGTTGGCAATAGATATTAGTTGAAAGGTGATAATCTAGTTAAACATAATCTCAACATTGCAATCTCCATATTTGAAGTGACATTTCCCAATACCCAAGCTGTTACGTGTTTGCAAAGTGCTATACATGTTTCGGGTTAAGGTACAATAACTTTCAGGTGGGCTGCTCTACCTGACAGGAGGACAGAGCTGCGAGATAAAGGAGTCTTCGAAGATGTGCTAGAAAACCAAAAGTGTAAGCGTTCAACTAAGTATATTGAAATATTGTCTGTCGAAGTCTCCCTTTTCAATTGTAGAATCAGGCAGTCTTTAAATACACAAATCGGTTTATATCTTGCATAAACAAAGCTAATCAAAGGTATCAAGCAATGCACTTTGGTAAAATCTCTGAAGTATCAAAACAATACTTAAAACAAAACATAAAACAAAACAAATCAAGTATCAAGGCAATACTTGAAGAAAACAAATAAAACAAAACCAATAACTGAGAACCTGTACCAGTTACATTGGCCAAAACAGAATATCCAATTAACATAAACAAAAGCCTAATAATTACCAAAAGTAGAGTCGGAGAAACTAAAGGCTTCAGTTACTGCTATAAACTCCTTGTCATAAGTGTCACATTGGAGACAAGTAGAAATTCTAATAAAATATTGAAACTTAAAGAAATATAATTCCCAGAAGTGACAAATACTAGCTTCGTGTTCTACATCTAACTAAGTGGTGTTAGAATCAGGGTAATAGTCTACACAGAGGATAGCGAAGTAATCTTCAGGTTAGAAAATAGTGTGGTTCAACAACAGTTCAACAAGCTGTGGTCGCAACCTCAAATTAAGCTCCACATAATTTGACATCATTATGGTATTTGGATAGTGTATGATGCCTACAAGAGACTGCCAATAAGGTGTTCTATAGCTTGGTTGACCTCATCATGGCTTTCGAATGTGACTGTAAGTAGGTGAAATGATCTCCCCTTGGATGGTTACTTCTTGGCGATGGGGAACGATACCTCTCTTCTTCTCCTAATATATAGTAGTTCTTAGGCCTATGCCTATGATACAGATAGTACCAGACCTATGTCTTCTATCTGTAACGCCTATCGCAAGCTTTCTCTAACTCTACCTTGCATGGAGTTCTTTCATTGTAGTAGCAATAAAGGTTGTAATAATAGTAAAGAGTGTAAAAGTGTTTCATATTTGTTAAAGTAATAAGTAGGAAAAGTTCTTACGATAAAGCATAAAGAGCCTATCCTCCTCAGCTGTACTGGCCTCCATATATAGTGCTCTTCCCATCCTAGTCATGTGACCTCAAGTGGTTACATGCATGAAACCAAATCAAAACAAACTAGTTATGTGGCCAAAATTGTCACATACACTAAACCTATGACCTTAGAGTGAGGTCATATGTGAAAACATATAAACCAATCATAATGCAATAAACAAGTCATATAATCCCAAGTAGTTACATGGATGTTGCCCATGACCTCATAGCGAGGTCATGTGCGAAACATAAATTATATCAACAAGGAATACCTGCAAGGCATACCTGCAAAGCACTCTCACCAGGCCAACATCCTACCGCTCGTAATTCAGCCATGTGCAAAATATAACCAATTATGCTATAAATAAGTCATATGACCAAAATGGTCATATGTGCAAAAGCCTCAATATACCTATGACTCATAACTATGAGTCATGCGAAAATTCTTGCCTTGCTAAGACACGTTTATGAGATTAACTCCTCTTCTCTCAAGCGCAAGTCCCCTCGAACTTAGTATCGTACTGTGCTAATTCTATATACTACATATTGGATCCTCGTAATTTTACAGTTGGAAATGTTGTATTCATCCCATAGAGGATCGCCTACATGTTTGGCTTCATGTCTTGTCTTCCAAAGTTGTTCCACTAGCTGGCCAATCTTGTTGTTGTAGGCTGTCCCGATTACTTGAACCATTGCATCCATCATCGCCTTTGTCCTCCTAATCCTCTTGAATATTCTCTCCTATTAGAAACTTATTTCTCTCCCACTGGCCATCATTTCCCACTTCTCTTGCTTGTGGATATATGGTTTTTTGTCCTCCTCCTTCCTGGGTTCCATCCTCAGAGCCCTTTTCTTCCTTACCTCCTCAACCTTCTACCACTGGTGGGAGGAGTAGTACTTTCTGACCCAGTTCTGCCAGTTGGTTTTGTAGTGACTCGGCTGAGACGGGGCTGATAGTTGTTCCATTGCCCATGCCGGGCTTTTGTCTTCCTTATAGCATGTCTTTGTCTTATGCTTCATGGTTAGAAACCCATTGTGAGGCTCCTTAGCATCCTTGTGTATGACCTCTCCATCTTCTACACATACCGTACAGTTGTCTCCCATGCAGTTCCATTCTACCTTCTGTTATTTTTCTTTAGTTTCCATGCATTTCTATTAGATAGCATCTGCGGAATGGCTGGTCGGGCTAACCTCCACCGAGTCATCGACTTGACTGTTGGAAGAGTCCTCCGCTGTCAGTTGGTGGTTTACACCGGTAGCGGTGGTGGAACTGCTTGACGACATTTTGTACATTGGTGAACTTTGTAGTAGGATACCATTCTTGATGGTATTGTGCAGAGTAACTGGTCTACCTAATACAGTAGTGAAGGTGACCGTAGTGTAAGCGGGAGTCAATTATCTAATCTTGTTCGTATTTGGGTTCTCCTTTGAGTTTGATCCTGGAATGTGTGGTAATTATTCGTGAGAGAAATCTGTTGTCTGTATTGGGTTCGGTAAGTGAGATGCGTAATGTGTTATATATCTTCATTGATGGTAGAGGGTACAGCCTACAAGCTCTGCTTCCTATTTTTGCCAAGATTTTGAATGATACCATTTTGCGATAATATAATTTCTGGGATAGTCTTGTGGTCTCGCTCTTGCGTGATAATAAGTAGATCATATCTCCTCATTAAAGGTTCTGATTGGGGTTTCTGTATTGATCTTAATAATATTTTTGTCATAATTTGGCTGAGACCATTTCTGACAACAGGCTTTTGTGTAATTGACTCATATCTTCATATTCAGTTATCTCCTTGGATAGCACATGACCAATGGCCTGATCTTCTGGAGGTTGTCCATGATTTATGTTAAAGGATGTCATCTTAGTTGTTTCATGTTATCTGTTGTTATAAGCGAATTCTGACATCAGTAGTAATTCACCACAATTGTCTTGCTGATAGTTGACGTATGTGTACAGGTATTGCTCTAGTATTCTCTTTATCCATTCTGTCTGTCTGTGTAGAGATGGAAGGCTGTACTTAACCTTCTCTTAATTCTGTATTTTGCCATAGATTTCTGCTATACTCTTAAGGAGAAGTGGGTTCCACACTCTGTGATAACATTCTTGGGTAGTCTATATAGTCTGAATATTTCCTCGAGAAGGTGTGTGCAAATAGCTGTACTATTGTATCTTTGCTGCTGCAACGATTCCCTGTTGGATGGTTATTTCTTAGTGATGGGAAATGATAATTCTCTCTTCTTCTTCTTCTTCTGCTTGGCTTTCGATAGTACTAGGCCTCTGCCTGTGTTACCGCTGGTACAAGACATTTGTCTTCTATTGTGAACATCTATTGTAAGCTTTCTCTAACTCTTCCTCATGAAGAGCTATCTTGAGGTAACAATAATAAGGGTCGTGATAATGGTAAAGAGTGTAAAGGTGTTCTAAATTTGTCACAGCAACAGGTAGGAAAAGTACTTGGAATTCAATCTAATTTTGTTTAAGCTCATACCACCAACACTAGCATACGACGAGACTGCACTGGCACTGTGATACTGCTAACCGGTATACCACTAATCCTAAGCTAACTAAGTCTACGGCCCTACACTGACCATCCCCGAGTTATGCCCACATGAGAACTAATTATGAAACTATCAAACAACCCAGTGCCCGCCCCAGTCCAAGTTCCTAGCTCCGCAGGTATGAAGCCAACCAGTGCTAAGTGTAGCCAAAGCCGAGCAAAAAACCAAGCTGACCAGGTTCCTCGTCCAACAAACATAAAATCACCACCATTCAGACTTGAACAACCATCCCACAAACCCTCCACCATAGTGGAAAACTAACAAAACATAAACACTAAACCTACAGGCGATACAATGGTAAGGAGGAGGCAACCAACATGTTAATCTCTCGCAACCAGTTGCCTCCGAAGAGCGTACCAGTGAGGAGGACCTGTACCTACTACCTGTCTCCTAAACAAAACAATACAAACATAGGAAATACATAGAGGTAGTAACAGACCAAGAAAGTCAGTGGGACCTATATCCCACCTGTAGTGCCATACCTCCTCCTGCTAAACCTGTAGCCAAACCAAAGAAACTAAACAAACCTCACAAAACCCAGCATGCCATACCCAAACAAGTCCAATTAGATGGTTGCAACCTATTATCCACACAGGTGGCCATCAGCCAGCCAGTCAATTGGGGAGCTTTGCAGCACTCAGCAGCTTCACCCAATAGCTCAAGCCAGACTGGAAATACGTAACTAGACCTTACCCAACCTGATGCAGGACTGACCGGTGCTCGCAGGTGCCTCTCTACTCCTAATCAGCCTCCTCCAATCCCCACACACCAGACGCCACAGAGCCAATCCAGCTCCCCCAGCTCCTCAGACAGATCAACCATCTGACAGTCACAGGACAGCCCATACCTAGCCTGTAAGGCGGCCACTGGTCTTGACCACACTAACAGAGCCCCAATCCTCAGCACCTTGTAGCTGAGGAGAGCTCACCAGCCACAGTCAGGAGCCACAAAAGAGGCAACTCCAACACCTAAAGGCACCCGCACAAGCAATACCCTCTAGCCCAGTCAAACTGAAGTTTAATCAAGTCAGGAAAGAGTAGGCAGTGTCAGCCAAAGCCAGTCCTATAGGTCCGGCAATAGGCATAGACTGAACAACTGGCAAGAGGCCCACCCAACCAATGTGACATCAAGGGGGAGGGTGAGTGAACAGAAGTAGACAAATAGAAGGTAGGCCCTACTTGCAAGGGATGAAGCCACTAACTATAATCCACAACGAACGACTTAACCACACAGATATCACCAGTATCAGGCTGCTAATCATTACACACCACCTCAGCCAGCAGTGAAATATTATACCAAGAAGTATGAGTTTTCAGGATCAAAGCCATCTCCACTCAGGCGAGTAAGAGACACCTGACTGAACCACAGTAAATGCCGTAAGGACAAAATTCTATGGGAACGGCGAGAAACAACATTGTAGGATTCTGACAGGAGAAACATAATGTAATGATAAGGGACTAGACAGGTACTGTCCTGCTACTTGAGAAGTGATTTGGCCAGTACGATGAGTTGAGGATACAGGATAGTCATCATGCAAACCTGTCGGCATTTTGTATCTTGAGAACTATGGACTCTAGTAAAACCCAATAAGAAACATTAGCTGGCCCAGAGAATATGGGTGATCCCTCCAAACACAAAGTTCAATCCTCCTAATTGAATGCGAAATGCTCGAGTAGATGATAGACAGGAAGCTGAAGGCATTTTACTGAAAGGGGCAGGTAAGGGACCATGATGAGTAGCGCGAAGTACCTGTATCGTGAGATAACCAGCAAGTAACGAAACGAGAAGGAAGCACGTAATCCGCCACTCAACACCAACAGACCACAACACCAAGAATCCCTGGAACTACTGAGTAAACTCAGATATCTGTCCCAGAATCGAAGTCATCAAGGCCCATAGTGGGTGTGAAAGAAAGACTTGGGATGAAGTGACAGCCAGGATGAGAAAAAGTACTTAGAATTCAATCTAACTTTATCTAAACTCGTACCACCAACACTGGCATACGACGAGCCCCCACTGGCACAGGGATACCGCTAACTGGTATACCACTAATCTTAACGTAACTAAGTCTAGGGCCCTGCACCTTCCATCCCCAAGTCATGCCTGCACGTGAACTAATTACAAGACTATCAAACAACCCAACCCTCGCCTGGTCGAAGTCTGTAGCTCCTCTCGTATGAGGCCAACCAGCACTAAGCCTAGCCGAAGCTGAGCAAAAGACCGACCCGACCAGGTTCCTCGTCCAACAAACATAAAAACACTACCATCCCGTCTAAATACTGTCTCGTAAAACCTCCATCATGGTAGAAAACCAACAAAAGCCCCACTAACTCTACAGGCTTCACAATGGCAGGAAGGAGGCAATATACATGTCCACCTCTGGCACTCGCATGCCAGCCCGTTGACCCTATAAACCCAATTTGGCAGTTGCCTCTGAAGAGCATACCAGTGAGGAGGACCTGTACCCACTGCCTGTCCCCCAAATGCAATATCATAAATAAAAGAAATACATAGAGATGGTGACAGACCCAACAGGTCAGTGGGGCCTATCTCCCACCCATGGTACCTTGTCTCCTCCTGCTGTACCCAGAACCAAACTAAAGAAACCAAACAAACCCTACAAAACCCAGCACACAAGATCCACACAAGTCCAACCAGGTGGTCGCAATCCACTATCTGCACAGATGGCCATCAGCCAACTGGTCCATAGGTGAGCTTTACCGCACTCAGCAGCTTCACCCAACAGCCCAAGCCAGACTGGAAACACTTAATTATACCTCGGCCAACCTGAGGCAGGCCCAACCAGTGCTCGCAGGTACCTCTGTCCCCCCACTCAGCTCCCCCCAGATAATGTGTTCGCAACATGCTAATCACGTTATCGGTAATACTTCTGATAGTTTGACTGGTGGCCTGGTATTCCAGAGAGGAGGTAAGAGCTGAGAACTAAAGGAGGCTTCGACGGTGGACTGAGGAACAAAGAAGTCACCGATCAACCAAGTATATTGAAATACTGTCTGTCAAAGTCTGCCTTTTCCATCATAAAATCAGGCGGTCTTTAAATACATAAATCTTATCCTTGTCTAGTATAAATGAAGCTAATCAAAGGTATCAAGTAATACTCTTTGGTAAAGCAAACCAAGTATCAAAACAATACATAAAACAAGACTAAGTATCAAATGATACTTAAAACAAACCAACTATCAAAATGATACTTAAAACAATACATAAAACAAAACTAAGTATCAAAGCGATACTTCAAATGAAACATAAAACAAAACTAAGTATCAAATAATACTTAAAACAAACCACGTATCAAAGTGATACTTAAAACAAAACATAAAACAAAACTAATAAATGAGTACCCATACCAGTTACATTCCCTAAAACAAAACAACTGTTTAAGCAAACAAAACCTAATAATCATCAAAAGTGGAGTCTGAGAATCTAAAGGCTTTAGTTTCCGCTATCAGTCCTTCATCATAAGTGTCATACCAGAGACAAGAAGAAATCCTAAGAAAACATTTAGACTCAAAGAAATGCAAATCACAGTAGTCACCAATACCAGATTCATGCTGTATATCAACTCAAGCGTCATCGCAATCAGGACTGTAGTCTATCCAGAGGATTTCGAAGTAGTCTTCAAGTTGGATAACATTGCGGTTCAACAACAGTCCAACAATTTGTTGTCGCAGCCGCACATTAAGTTCCACATAGTTTGACATCATTATGGTATTCGGATGGTGGATGGTGATCAGATAAGGTTGTCGAGAGCCTGCTCCATAGCTTGATTTTGCTCATTACTGCTTTTGAATTCCGACTCAAAATATGGTGCCCAAAACCCATCTCTAGCTTCGAGTTGCATCTGCTATCTCTCAGTCTCAGGCATCGTTAGTGTCCAGCACATTGCAATGTAATTTATCATTGGAGGGAGGGATTCACTTGGCATGTTGTCTTTCCACCATTCGTTCACCATATCCATAGCGTACTCTAGTCCTTCTAGTCATTTTCAGCTATCTTCGCTCGTTGGGTATTCTTTCCATTTGACTAGGAACTGATCATTTCCATGCTAAAGCTGGTGGTTTCCGATTTCTTCAACTTTTCATTCATTCTTCTTATCAATAATGATAGGTACAGGCCAAGAGTGTATTGTTCCAGGGAATTTGGAGTAGTCATTTGGGTGGAATCACTTGGCAGCAGAGGTGTGGAAAACTGCAGTGTTGCGGCAGTACATGTGTCTATCCATCTGGACCGTCTAATTCTCTGTATGCTCATCAAAGGATAAGCCCTTGAAGGGTCCTCGCCATCGGGGTTGTAGTTTCTTGCTGTGTCCAATATTGGTAATGAACATGTTTCCATGTACTATGAGCATATCACCTGGTTGAATAGGCACATGTTTGCGTCATCGCTTCTGAGCAGTAGTGGTGCTTCGGAATCGGGTAGTTTTAACAGCTTGCAAGGCATCATTCCGAATTACTTAATGGCGCTTCAGGTGGTCATCGGAGGAATGGACTGTGGAGCTCTTAAATAGTGGTGTAGGTACGAGAGGGTATTGGCGGCCAAATATTGCCTTGTATGGAGACATTCCCAAGGTGTCTGAATATCCAGTATTAATAGTTGCGGTGAGTTCAATCAGGGCTAGTTCCCAATTAGTCTGTTATTCATTGATCATATTCCTAATTCCTGGTCTTGACTTCCTGGATTTTTCGTTCTGCTTAGCCATTAGTCTCATGATATCCAGGAGCAGCCCTAATATTGTTGATTCCGAGGGAGGTCAAGGTTTGGTTCCAGAATCTGGCAGTGAAACGGGGATCAGCATCACTGAAAATAGATAATGGGTATCCGTGGGGGGTAAATAGGTATCACCGGAGGTTATTCCAGGTGTCGTTAGAGGAATTGATGACCTTCATTGGTATGAGCCATGTGTATTCAGAAAGCCAATCCACGGCTACTAAGATGGTGTCATATCTGCCGGACTTGTTGAATGGACCTGCGAAATCAATGGCATAGGATTCGAATATTTTGCAAGGTAACTGAAAGGTCTCTACATTCCCTGCAGGGAGATGTGTTCGTTCTTTATTCGCTTGACAGAGTTCACATTGTTTGACAAAATCGCAGAAGTTCTTTCGTGTTTCTGGCCAGTAAATATATTCAGAGGCATATCAGAGGTTGCGGTCTGCACTGTGGTGTTCTTTATTGTGGAAATTGGTAATGACATATTTTCTAATGGTCATTCCATTGAACATATAGCCTTTCGGGATGTAGAGGCAATGTTCACCATACCGGGTGCTGGTATTGACCATTTCATTGGATATGTTGTAGGGGGCAAGGTCTCCATGTCCAGAACTATCCATAGCTTTGAAGTAGATAGGATCATAGTGATATCCAGCAATTATCTGGCTTCTGAAAGTGGAGGTTAATTCTTCTGTAGTTGATCTAATATCTTGTTCATCCACAATGAGAGATCCTCTTGTCGGCTCGATAGGGGCTTCCTCTTCTTCCAAAACTTTATAGAATTGTTGGCGATGGTCAGGAATCGTGGGAGGCATGACAGAAACAATGGTTTCATTGTTGTATACTCGTAAGAGTCCACCCTATAGTGGTCGTGAATCGATTATGAGAGGAGAGGATGGTGGTGCTGACTGCAGAGGACGTAGGTAAGATATTACATCTACGTAGGCTGCTGCTTGTTCATGTTATTCAAGACCTTAGTGTCGTCTTGGAACGGGGCTAAGGGTAAAGTGAGGTTGGGTTGATTCATTATGAACATTATCTATTACCTCTTCTGCTCCTTCTGCAGTGTTGAAACTGGTTTTTTTGCAATTATCAGCAGACATATAGTATGGTCGCTGGTATCTGTTGCAGAATTTAATTTCAGTCTGGTGAAAGGGGCAAGTATTGAGGTAATAGTGGGACCAGTAGAATCTGCTTTATTCAAGCTCTTGAGGAGGTGTCCTGCGGAGGGTTCAATCATCTTTCCACTTGTCATTAATATCCTTTCCTCATTCTGTTCTGGCAGCTCTGTATATAGTGTAAGAGAAAGGATTGGAGAGAGAGGAAGAGCTGGCGGTAGCCATCGATAGTGCTGGTTCATAGGAGGTGTCGTCAGGGCTGTCTTCGCTTTGTCTTGTGTGGTCATAAACCAGAGGAGGGTCTGTGAGTTCTTGATTCTCATATAGGCGGGAGAGAGTATCGGCTAAATAGTTCATTCTTCTAGGTGTATAGATAATTTTTGCATCGTATTTTCTAATTTCGCCTATCTATCATGTTCTTCTCCTCTCAGGTACCTTTTCAGTCTTAAGATTAGTTAGAGGTTGGTGGTCGGTAACAATAGTGATGGTATTCCCCATCAGGATGTGGTTGAAAGCGGTAAGAGCATCAATCACAGCAAAGACTTCCTTGTCCGTCGTTCTATAGCTCATTTGTGAATTAGTAAACTTTCTACTGTGTAATGCCGCCGGTCTTGCCGTTTCATGAGAGGCTCCTTATCCAACCCATGCACCAACTCCAAAATCTGATGTATCAGTAATCAGCCATATCGGATCTGGTTTACTGTAGTCAATAGGTCTTATAACCTTGGTGTTTTTAATCAATTCCTTAATGTTGGTAAAGTCTTGGTCATGGGTGTGGATCCAGACAAATTCTGCATTGCTGGTAAGGTCTGTGAGTAGTACTATCACAGTGGCATGTTGTGGTAGGAACTGGGAGATATAGTTAACTAGTACTAAGAATCGGATGAGTTCCATCTGGTTTCGGGGTATGGTCCATTCTGTTAAACTGGATCTCTTTCTGGGGGCTTTGTGTATTCCTTCATCATCTATCACATGTCCAAGGATATTGAGCTTATTGGCACACAGGATGGATTTCCTCTTGCTAGCGTAGAACTTAGCTTCCCTTAGTCTGGTACAAACCAAACCTATATGGTCGGCATGTTCCATTTTGCAGTTCGAGAAAATGAAAATAGCATTGATATAAACTCATACAAAATGGTCGAGGTATTTGGTTAAGAGGTTTTCCATAATCCACATAAAGGTGGCGGGCACATTCATATCACCTTGTAACATAACTTGGCTAATGAAACTTCCAAAGGGTGTTTTGAAACTGTTGTATCGTTTGCTGTCTGGATCTAACCTTGTCTGGAAGTAGGCATCACTTAGGTCAATCTTGCTTCGGAATCTAGCCTGTCCAACTGCATTCAGGATTTGGATTTGGTTTGGGATAGCAGAGCTGTCCATAACCGTGTTTTCATTTTGTAGTTTGAGGTCAACCAGGGGGTGAATTCTTTTGCCATCTGCTTTGGGTTGGACAAACCTATGTGCGGCACCTGGTGCTTCCACTCAGTAGATGACTCCTCTTCTTTGTCGTTGGTTTATCCAGCCATGTAGTAGGTTTTTATATGCGTCAAGGATTGAGGAGGTAGTTTGGTTCTTAAGATTAGAAGGGTCTCAGAAATGGATGTGGTGGTTCACTTCTCTTATAGGTGGTAGTTCTGCGAGAATCTGATCAGGAAAAACATCAGAGTACTCATCCAATAGGCATTGGGCAGTTGCTTCACAGACTGCAGCTCGGTACTCTCTGCTTTTTGGCTTGCGAGATACTCTGAACCTCTGATCTGGGAAATCGATGGTTGACTCCCCATACCTGATTACTGCTTTGTGGTGACTCAGGAATGGCATTCCTATCAAGGCATCGTATTTGGCCAGGTTTCCGGTTAGCATTTCCTGGTGGGGTAGGACAGCAGAACCGTGTCGAATAATTGCACTACATGTTTTATGGCTTGTGGATCATCATCCCTTTACTGCCATATTGACTGGTATGGGTTGGTTAAGGTCTCAAGTAGGGAGTCCATGGACAGAGACAAAGGCATTGCTGATCATGTCTCTTCCAATCACGCCTGTGTCGAATAGAACTCGATCCTTCTTGCCATTGATCAGAATGGTACCATTCAAGATGGTGTGTGCTTTAAATGTAGCCAGAGGTCGGACACTGTTGCACTCCACATCGATATATCTGATATGGATTTCCTCATATTTGCTGGATTGGGCATCATCACTATCGCTCTCAATATTATTGGTCAATGCCTCTTACTTAATCGCTTTTCCTTTTCCTTTCTTTGTAGGGCAGTTCCTTGCCATGTGTCCTCTTTTTCTGCATTCAAAGCATTCTCCAGTCTGTCCTCTCGATTCTTGGCAGGATTTGGTTTTCTTCTTGAAACCTCGTGGGGTATCATCATCAGAGTTGTTGGAGGGCTTGTGTCGAGGTTGCCTATTACTGCTAGAAGATGTCTGTGTCTTGAATACCTTGGTTTCATGGCGAATGGCGTCAGTTCATTCTGCCCATGCAATTATTATTGCAATACCATCGTCATCTTCCTCGAGTGATTCTACTTCTCGTCACAGGGTAGGATGCATAGTATTATAGAATCATGACCTTAAAGATGTAGTTCGAGATACTTCCTTTTTTCATTCGGTCCTTATACATCATCAGATCCGTAGCTATATCAGTGATTCTCTTAATATATATTCCATTGACTTGGTGGAGTTGGTTGAATTTGTTATATCTGAGGTCGTTGGTAATAGAGGATTGGAATCGGCCTTTCAGGTAATCAAGAACAGTGGATCCTCTTAATCTTACATTTTAGCTGTATTCCTTTTAGTATTGGTAGTATGTGTCTGTTGCCTTTCCTTTGCAGAATGATCCAATGTATAGTCTGGTTGTAGAGTCTTCCACATGTTTCCCTTGTAGGAGAAGAAAACAGTGTGTAAGTTCAGTCGCCCATCGATGGAAAGCTTCAGGTTTAAGGTCTTTTCCTTCTCCTGTAAAGTTTCCTCCTCCTGAAGACCATCCTCCAGTACTAGCTATTTCTGATTCGCTACTGCATTCTGGGTCGATCGGGGGTGCAAAGGAATGCTTTTTTGCTCGTGTAGGTGTGAATTCTCCTGGGGCTTGTGTGCCTTCCGTGTTTACAAGTTCTCTGGGCTCCTTAGCAGAGTGCCGGGGTTGTTTCTTTCTTGTAAGGTCTTGTGGTAGAATTTGATTCCCACACCTGGTTGTCAATGACTCTATGTTGGTTGTGAGATGAAGCCGATTGTGCCGTAATTCTGCCGCTTCTCTCTGCTAGCGTTCTGACGTGAATATTGATAGGTTGATCAGGCCTAAATTTGGGAACAGGTTCTTAACCACTTGCTGAGTTTAAAAAAATGTAACATGTTTGCAAGGTGCTGATCACATTATTAGCAATAGGTACAATAGTTTGACAGGTGGCCTGCTATTCCAGAGAGGAGGTGAGAGCTGAGAACTAAAGGAAGCTTCAAGGGTGTATTGAGGAACAAAGAAGTAACCGTTCAACCAAGTATATTGAAATACTGTCTGTCAAAGTCTGCCTTTTCCATCATGGGATCAGGCTGTCTTTAACTACACAAATCTTGTCCATGTCTAGCATGAACAAAGCTAATCAAAGGTATCAAGCGATACTCTTTGGTAAAACAAACGAAGTATCAAAACAATACATAAAACAAAACTAAGTATCAAATGATACTTGAAACAAACCAAGTATCACAACAATACTTAAAACAATACATAAAACAAAACTAATAACCGAGTACCCATACCGGTTACACCCAAAGCCCCACACACCAGGTACCACAGAGCCCATCTAGCCCCCCCAGTTTCTCAGACAGATCAACAGTCCGATAGCCACGGGACAGCCGATACCTGGTCCCATCAAGCAGCCACTGGTCTTGGCCACTCCAACCGAGCTCTATCTACAAGGCTTACATAACCGAGGAGGGCCCACCAGCCACAGCAAAGAACCACAGAGCAGGCAGCACCAATATACAAAGACACCGGCACCGGCCACACCATCCAACCCAGCCGAACTGAAGTCCAACCAAGTTGGGAAAGGGTTAGGCATAGCCAGACTAAGCTAGCCCCACAGGTCCGAATATTTATACCAAATGATGGGCAAGAGGTGCCCCCAACCAATACAACAGGGTGGAGGAGGGCCAATGAACTGAAGCAGATAAACAGAAGGTAGGCCCCACTGGCAATGGGTAAAGCCACCAACCACAATCCACAACTGAACCACCCAAATGCACAGACAATGCGAGTGTCTGGCAGCCAATCGTCCCATATCAAACTAGGCAGCAACGAAAAACCACACCAGGGGGTATGTCATTTCATGGTCAAAGCAATCGACACTGAGACTAAAAGGAGACACCTGACTGAATTACCATAAATGCCGCAAGGACAAACACTCCAAGGGAACAGCAATAAACAACATCATAGGATTCCGACCATAGAAATGAGGAGGGGCTGGGCGGGTACTGCCCTGCCACCTGGGGAATGATGCGGCCGGTACTATGAGTTGAAACTTAGGAAGGTCATTAGTCTAACCCAAGGGGGTTTTGTATCATGAGAACTAAGGACTCCATTAAAACCAAAAAAGAAACATGATGTCACAGACATGGCTTGGCATGAAAAAGGTTTTCATGTGACACATGTTTATGAGTCACAGGTATGTTATTGTTTCACACATAGGACTCATTCGAGTCATATGATTTGTTATGTATGGGATTTGTGATGCTTTTGCACATAGTTCAAATATGAGTCATGAGACGTGCGCCTGGTGAGTATGCCTTGCGAGTGTGCCTTGTGGGTAAGCCTTGTGCATATGATTTATGTTTCACACATGACCTCATTATGAGGCAATGGGTTTCATGCATATGACTCTGTCAGGTCACATAACTTGTTTATTGCGTTATGATTGGTTTATGAGTTTTTGCACATGACCTCACTACGAGGTCATAGGTTTTAAGCATGTGACCACTTTGGTCACATCGCTAGTTTGTTATGATTTGGTTTCGCACATGTGACCACTTTGGGTAACATGATTATTGGTGGGAAGAATACTAAATAAGGAGGCGGATGAGGCCGAGGAGGATAGGTTCTTCACGCTTTGTTCTAAGTACTTTCCCTACTTATTACTTTAACAAATATAAAACACCTTTACGATCTTTATATTTATTGCAACGTTATTGTTACACCCATGAAAGTTCTTCACGAAAAAGAATTAGAGAAAGCTTATGATATGTGTCTCCGATTGAAGACAAAGGTCTTGTACTATCGGTAATGTTGGCAGAGGCCTAGCACTATCGTACGATGAAGGAAGAAGAAGTAAGAGAAGAGAAGTATCATTTCACATCGCCAAGAACTAACCATCCAAGGACGGATCGTTACATTACAAAGCGTCACCTAGTCCGACAGCAAACGATACAAGATGGCATCCTTCAAGCCAGATAGGGCAGGAGATATCAATATCGATGATCTAAACCTCAGCCTAGGGGGATTCTGCGACACTCTAGATCACGTTTCAGTAGAGCCCTCAAGTGCAGCAAGCCCTGTAACCCCAGAGAAAGGATTACGAATCGATTGCTCTCCCGCAAGAACTCCACAACCAGAGAGAATGTCAGGATCAGTTGTACCTGGGCCACCGGCACGTACTACTCCCGTACCAGGCACTAGCATACTTGAAATAACTCAGAATCAATTTCAAGCATTTCTACCAGCAACACAAAACAAAGGACAAGGAAACATCCAACGACCGAAAGCAAAAGAAGCCGACACATATGAAGGAGCTGAAGACAAGCTACGAATATTCTTGGGACAGTGCGAAGGATATTTTGCCGTTAAGAAATCCGGAGAATACCACGATGAGATCAAGATTCTCTACGTGGAATCTCTACTAAGAGGACTCGCAGGGCAATGGATCATGCCCTTCCAACATGGAAGAAAACAGACGGAATGGATCATGTACGAAGAGTTCAAGGTGACACTCTTCCAGCAATTCGGGGATCCCAATGCCCAAGAGACAGCAAGACGAAAGCAGGAGAAACTCCAAAAGGAAAACAAACCCTTCCAGCAGACTGGAACGAATGCTGACTATTGGAATCCGAGGCCGAATTTGATGATGCTACTCTCTACATCATCTTCTGAAGAACCTGTAGCAAGAGACTCCGAGAGGCATGGGCAATCTCTGACTTGCACTACATAACAGCTGAACGATTTGCAAGTTGGACGATCAATAAGGAAAGCAAACTAAACATGGTTCAAAGCCACACGGAAAGTACTATAGCACACAGGGAGGTCCAATCATCCAGGAATGTGGAGGGAACTTTAAGCCATAAGCAGCTTGAGGTGAAAGTCGAGCATTACCACCAGGCAAGCCAATGGAGTTAGACATATCAAGAGCAGGACCTGCTCTGAACCTGTTTAAGGAAGAATATGCCAGAAGAATGAACGGGAAACTCTGCCTAAGGTGCAGAAAAGTAGGACATTGGATACGAGAATGCAGAAGCCGACCCGACAGCAGGTACCAAGGCACCAAAGCTGCTGGAAATAATTGCTTCCAAAATCAAAAGAGGAGCAACATTTGTGAAATGATCGCAGTGGATTCACTGGGGGAAAACGACCAGGGTCCCCAGTAAACGGTTATCTGGGAGACCAAAGATGTGAACCTGGAAAACCCATCAAGTTAGCGAACTACTAGACGGCACTACACACGAAAAGAGGAGAAGAAGACAGAGATCATGTGATGATCAAGACGAAGATATACAATGAAGAAAACTAAGAAACAACAATATACGCAATGCTCGACTCCTGAGCTACAAAAGATTTCATGGACAAGGAAATCTGCGACAAATACGGCCTCCATACTAAACAAGTGAAGAAAGCGAGACCAGTGTACCTAGTTGATGGAAAGCCAAGGGCAATGGGTCGTATAACCCATACGGCGATAGTACCTATTGACATTGACAGCCATAGGGAAACAGCAACGTTTCTGGTGGCAGATCTCAAGAACAATGAGATAGTACTCGGGATGCCATAGTTGCGAAAACATAATCCAACAATTGATTGGAACGAGAACAAGATGACCTTTACAAGTGAACTATGTGCAACACGATGTCTTAACAGTTCACCTGTGGTCTACTCAACACCAATACGAGAAGCGGAAGAAGAAACTTTGCATGCAAACTTTGCCAAAATGTGGCAAGATATGAGAGTCCAGATACAAAAACTGGACCAAGAGGCAAAAGTGCCTAACAAGAGTTCTCAAGGGGTAGCAGGACACGACCTGTATGCCAACGAAGAAATCAAGATAGCTGCCAATGGGCAGGCAATGATAGCAACAGGAATAGCCATCGGACTACCAGAAGGCACCTAGGGACTAATAGCACCCCGTAGTGGTCTAGTAGTCAAATATCGACTCATGACCATGGCAGGAGTGATAGACGTTAACTATACTGGTGAAATCAAAGTAGACCTGGCAAACCTGGCTCAAGAGGACTACGAAGTCCAAAAAGGCCATCAAATTGCAAAGTTGATTATTGAAAAAATCAACAAAGAGGAGATGCACAAAGTAGATCAGCTGGAAGAAACCACAAGTGGAGACAAGAGATTTGGAAGCAGGGACTAAAACCAGTCCGATAAAACAAAAAGAATTGAGATCAAGAAGATTACAGCACAAGCCTTTGGACGGTAATATCGAAGAGGAGATATAACAGGAATTCTCAAATGGACATACGAAGACGAAAAAGTGGTCCTAGCGAAAATCAATATCAGCACGGATCTAGCAATCCAAGATAAGAAATACCAAAGCAAAAAGGGATGAAAAGAATTGATTCCAAAGGAATATCATCAATTCACGAACCTATTCCAAGAAGAGGAAGCTACGGAGCTCCCACCCCGAAGACCCAGAATTGATCACGAAATTCAGCTGGACCAAGACGAGAAAACAGGAAAAAGAAAAGAGATTCCCTACAAGAGGTTATACCCACTAGGAGAAGCAGAGCTCGTAGAACCTTCGAAGTAGATCGAGCAGAACATAAAGCGAGGATGGATCAGAGACTGCTTCGCATCAGCAGGATCTCTAGTACCATTCGTCAAAAAGAAAGATGGATAATGGAGACTCTGTGTGGATTACAGAGCTCTCAATTCGGTTACCAAGAAAGATCGATATCCACTACCCTTGATTGGAGAAGTACTGGACCGACTGCAGTCAGCAAAATACTTCACCAAACTCGACATCAAGGACACATGCCACGATATACACATCAAGGCAGGAGACGAATAGAAAACTACATTCACCTCAAGATACAGAATGTTCGAATACTTGGTTATGCCTTTCGGGCTAACCAATGCACCAGCTTCATTCCAGAGATGGATCAACAAGGTACTGAATAAGTACCTTGACATATGTTGCATCGTATACTTGGACGACATACTCATCTACTCGGAAAAGATGCAACAATACTAGATGGATATCAGCAATATCATGACCGCAATACAAGGATCAGGAATGAAGATCAAACCAACAAAATGCAACTTCCATAAAGAGGAAACAGAATACCTTGGATTTTTCATTAATTGAAGTGGGGTCAAGGTCAACTCAGTCAAAACTGCAGCAATATAGGATTAGGACAAACCAAACAAGACAACAGATGTTCAATGCTTTATGGGATTCTGCAACTTTTATCCAAGGTTCTTAGAGGGATTTAGCAGGCTTGCAAAACCACTCTATAACCTAACAAAGAAAGACAAGAAATAGGAATGGGGAGAAATAGAACAGAAAACATATGATGCAATATGAACGCATCTAACCTTGGCATCCATACTGGTTCATTTCGATCCAAACTGAAGGACAACGATCGAAACGGACACCTCAAAATATATGTGCTCAGGCATACTATAGCAACAATGCGAAGATAGAAAGTGGAGGCCAGTGTCTTATCGATCTAATACAATGACCCCCACAGAGTGCAACTACGACTTTGCGAACAAAGAACTATTAGCAATAGTACAAGCATTGAAGAAGCGGCGGAGATACGTTTTGAACAACGACCATCCAGTCCGAGTTCTAACCGACCAGAAGAATGTGGTCCCGTTCATGACTACAAAAGAACTGAACGACCACCGAATAAGGTGGATGGAACACCTTAGCAAATACAACTTCAAAATCGAATACCGACCAGGTGAAGAGAGTGTAAAGCCAGATACTCTCACAAGGATTGCAAGTGACAAACCACAAGCGAAAGAAGACGAAAGAATCAAATAAAAAACAGGAACACAATTACCAAAAACCTACATGGAGGCGATGGAGGTTATCCAATTCACATCAACTGAGGAAAGGGAAATTGAGAAGGCAAATGAAAGAGACAAAACAATTCAGGCAATAAGAGAAGCGTTAAAGGAAGGAAAAAAGGAAATGAAAGGAATTGCTCTGGGTTTATACCAATGGAAAGATGGAAACATGTGGTACGACGTGAAACAAGGGATTCCGGAGAAAGAAGAGATAAGAACAGACATCTTACGACAACACCACAATATCCGAATTGCAGGAGATGGAGGAAGGGCTAAAACCACAGAATTTATCATGAGTGCATTCTGTTAGCCAGGACTACGCCAAGATGTTAAACGATATGTCAAAAATTGGGACATATGCCAAAGTATGAAAACAGCTAAACACACACCATATGGATTACTGATATCAAACGAAGTTCCCGAATGACCATGGGAAACAATTACTATAGATTTCATCACCAACCTACTGGTATCGGAAAATTGCGACAGCATCCTGGTCATGGTAGATCGTCTGACCAAAATGAGTCATTTCATTCCAGTCAGAAAAGATTTGGACGGGAGGGATTTTATACAAACATTCTTCCAAGAAGTCTTCCAACTTCACGGCCTCCCAAAGAATATCATTACTAATCGAGGAACACTATTCACATCGGGACTATGAACACAAGTAAATGGAGGAATGGGGATACAAAACAGAATGAGCACAGCGTTCCACCCATAAACGGATGTACAAACGGGACCGGTGAATGCAATACTCGAACAATATTTAAGGGCCTACGTCAATTACCAACAAGATGATTGCTACAAACTGCTATCAATGGCTGAATTTGCATACAACAATGGAAAGCAAGAAACGATCGGCACGACACCCTTCTTCCTGAATTACGGACAACATCCAAAATGTCAGACCACATATCATATGATTAATGATATAATACCAGACAAAACAGATATGGGAAAACTACACGAGACGTTAAAATACGAAATGAGTCAAGCACAACAACATTAAAAAGAACAATACGATAAGCACTGAAGGCTACATCCAAACATACAACCAGGCAATATGGTATGGCTAATACTACACAATATCAATCCGATGCGACCATCAAAGAAATTAGACTACAAGAAAAGCGGACCATTCAGGATACTGGAAAGAGTGGGCAGCCGAGCTTATAAACTCGACCTTCCACCCTCAATGTGAATACACAACACATTCTACATCTCACTCGTCAAATTACACAACAACAACAAGTTTTCCTCACACACAATTATTCCTCCCCCTATAATAGAACTGAAGGGAGAACCAGAATATGAGCTCGAGGAAATAATCGATTCCTATTTCTTCCACGGTCACCTCCAATACCGAGCCAAGCGGACAGGATATTTGCCCAAACATGATAAAACTTGGTACTTCGCAAACACCTTGAACACGTACAAGAAGCCATCTCAACCTTCCACCCGCGATACATATGTAAGCCCAGCCCAGGTAACAATCACATTCAACTAAGACAAAGGTGAGGGAAAGGCTCCTGCGCCATTGCAACAACACGAGGGCTGGGGCGATAGCCCCCGCCAAACCATACTGACCAGCCCCAAATACTCATTCATGGGGCCAACTGATGAAGAACTCAGAGAAAGGGAACACCAAGCACAGTATAATGCCATGTCATGGACGGTACGCTATTATGACAGATGCCAAACACATTTTGGCGACAAAGAAGGCTCGGGATGGTTCCCGAGGGAATGTCGAACATGAGGCCCATGCCCAGACCACCTGCTGAAGCATTGGCAACAATGCTTCAGAAATGTGTGCAGGATACACAGGGCACCGAAAGTCTCTGCGGGATTCTACACTCAGAAGGATGGAAGCAGGAAAGAGTTGGAAGGAGAGGATGCCTGAAAGGCATGGGCCGCGAGGATGTGGTCCAGGCAAGGGGGGGCCCAAAGCTCATCAGCTGACATGGAACTGGACATCAGGAGCCTACACAGCCAAATCTGGGGACTCCGAGAACAACTTGGCCAGGCTGAGGCCAGAATTATGGCAAATGACAAAAGAATCGTGGAGCAATGACAGCTGAACGATAATCAGCGGCACACTATCGTAATGGCAAATCTGACCAAAGAATCAGTTAGGGTCAGATGGAGGACAGCAGACGAAATATTCCACAAGCTGAGAAGGACCATGTGCTCGGCAGGACAGGAACTATTGAAACTGGGAGAAAAAGGAAAAGGATGATGGGACACAGGCTTAAGAGGAGGGGAGCTAATGCCACGGACAAAGCTTGGCATGAAAAAGGTTTTCACGTGACACATTGTTATGAGTCACAGGTATGTTATTGTTTCAGACAAATGACTCATTCGAGTCATATGATTTGTTATGTGTGGGATTTATGATGCTTTCACACATGGCTCAAATCTGAGTCATGTGACATGCACCTGGCCAGTATGCCTTGCGAGTGTGCCTTGCGGGTAAGCCTTGTGCATATGATTTATGTTTCACATGTGACCTCGTTATGAGGGCATGGGTTTCATGCATATCACTCAGTCAGGCCATATGACTTGTTTATTGCGTTATGATTGGTTTATGAGTTTTTGCACATGACCTCATTACGAGGTCATGGGTTTTGAGCATGTGACCACTTGGGTTACATGACTCATTTGTTATGATTTGGTTTCGCACATGTGACCACTTTGGGTCACATTATTATAGGCAGGAAGAATAATATATAAGTAGGGCGATGAGGCCAAGGAGGATAGGTTCTTCACACTTTGTTCTAAGTACTTTTCCTCGTCCTTGCCGTCGCTTCGCCACCAGTGTTTCTTTCACCATCATGATAGGTCTTGATGCCTTGGATTCTGGGGGAGATATCTGAGTTCGCTTAGTAGTTCCTAAGGTCTTTGGTGTTGAGGTTTGTGAGGTGTTGCCTGGCGGATAACTAGTTTGCGTCTCATTTCGTTGGGTTGGTTATCTCACGATACTAGCACTTG
This sequence comes from Tuber melanosporum, assembly GCF_000151645.1. NCBI lineage: Eukaryota > Fungi > Ascomycota > Pezizomycetes > Pezizales > Tuberaceae > Tuber > Tuber melanosporum. The sequence goes on from NW_003299106.1 coordinate 1,279,010, forward strand.
GAGCACTTCATCAAGGTCACATACGAGCCCCTTTCGGTAAAATGTTTACGGCTTCCTGTCTATCGTCTACTCCCAGGTTTCGCGTTTGATTGGCGGGATTGAACATTGTGTTTGGGGGGATCACCCACATTGTTCTTTGGGCCAGCTCATGTCTTTTGTTGGGTTTTAACGGAGTCCTTAGTTCTCGCGATACAAAACGCCCTCGGGATAGACTGATGACCTTCTCAAGTATCAACTCGTCGTACTGGCCGCATCATTCCTCAGGTGGCAGAGCGGTACCCGCCCAGCCCCTCCTTATTACGTTTTCGTTTCTACGGTCGGAATCCTACGACGTTGTTTATCACCATTACCTTGGAGATTTTGTACTTGCGGCATTTACGCTGATCCAGTCAGGCATCTCCTCCTTGCATTCGTCGGGATGCCTTTGACCCTGAAAAACTCTTACCGCCTGGTGTGGTAATTGTTGCTGCCTGGGGTGGTGTGGGATGATTGGCTGCCAGGCACTTACGTGTCTGTACGTTTGGGTGGTTCAGTTGTAGTCTGTAGTTGGTGGCTTCACCCATTGCAAGTAGGGCCTACCTTCTGTTTGTCTGCTTCTGTTCACTCGCCCTCCTCCTTCTTGTCACGTCAGTTGGGGATGCCTCTTGTCCATCGTTCGGTCCGTGCCTATTGCCGGGACTGTGGGGCTAGCTTTGACTGGCCCTGTTTACCTTTTTTCCCGGCTTGGTTGAACTTCGGTTTGGCTGGGTTGAATGGTGTGGCTGGTGCTGGTACCTTCGGGTATTGGTGCTGCCTTCTTTGTGGCTCCTGGCTTTGGCTGGTGGGCTCCCCTCGGCTATATGGAGTCGAGGACTGTGGCTCTGTTGGCACGGCCAAGACCAGTGGCTGCCTGATGGGGTTAGGTATAGCTGCCCTGTGGCTGTCGGATCGTTGATCTGTCTGAGGGGCTGATGGGGCTGGATGGACTCCGTGGCACCTGGTGTGTGGGGCTTGGGGGGGCTGATTGGGAAGGGAGAGGCACCTGCGAGCACCAGTTGGGAATGTGTCAGCTTGGGCGATGTATAATTGAGTATTTCCGGCCTGATGGGGCTGTTGGGTGAAGCTGCTGAGTGCTGTAAAGCGCCTCGATGACCCGGATGGTTGACGGCCACCTGTGCGGATAGTGGGTTGCGACCACCTGGTTGGACTTGTTGGGGTCTTGCGTGCTGGAATTCGTTGGATTTGTTTGGTTTCTTTGGTTTGGCAATGGGCATGGCTAGCGAGGGCAAGGTACCACGGGTGGGAGATAGGCCCCTCTGGTCGTCTAGGTCTGTCACCACCTCTATGTATTTCCTTTGTTTATGATTTTGTTTTGGGTGACAGGTAGCGGGTACAGGTCCTCCTCACCATTACGCTCCTCAGAGGCACTTGGCAAAGTGGGTTCATAGGGTCAATGGCCTAGCATGCGGATGCAAGAGCTAGACATGTTGGTCACCTCCTCTCTGCCATTGTGTCGCCTATAGGTTATGTGAGTTTGTTGGTTTTCTACTGTGGTGGAAGTTTTGCGGGATGGTATTCAGATCGAGTAGTAGTGATTTTTAATTTTTGTTGGACGAGGAACCTGGCCGGGTCGGCCTTTTGCTCGGCTTCGGCTATGCTTATTGCTGGTTGGCTTCATACCTGAGGAGCTACAGATTTGGACCGGTGAGGAAACTGGGTTGTTTGATGGTCTTGTAATTAGTTTTTATGCAGGCATGACTCAAGGATAGCAGGTGTGGGACCATAGACATAGTCAGCTTATGATGAGTGGTATACCAGTTAGCGGTATCCCTGTGCCGTTGGGGGCTCGTTGTATGCCAGTGTTGGCGGTACGAGTTTAAATAACATTAGATTCAATTCTAAGTACTTTTCCTACTTATTATTTTAACAAATATCAAACCCCTTCATGATCTTTATCTTTATTGCAACGTTATTGTTATGCCCAGGAAAGCTCTTCACGAAGAACTGTTAGAGAAAGCTTACTATAGGTCTCGCCGATAGAAGACAAAGATCTTATACTATCGGTAATATAGGCAGAGGCCTAACACTATCATAAGATGAAGGAAGAAGAAGTAAGAGAAGTGAAGTATCGTTCCCTGTCGCCAAGAACTAACCATCCGAGGAGGGATCGTTACACATGAGATAGCCTAAAGAATGACACAGGTGATCCCCCCAAACACAATGTTCAATCCCCCCAATCAAACGCGAAACCTCCCAGTAGACGATAGACAGGAAGCCGTCGACATTTTACCGAAAGGAGCACGTATGCGCCCTTGATGAGTAGCTCGAAGTGCCTGTATCGTGAGATAACCAGCAGGTAATGCAATGAGAAGCAAACACGTAATCTGCCACGTAACACCAACAGACCTGAATACCAAGCATCCAAGGAACCTCTGAGCAACCTCAGATATCTCCCTCAGAATCCAAGCCACCTAGGCCCATCGTGGGTGCGAAAGAAAAGCTTGGGATGAAGCGACAGCCAGCATGAGGAAAGTATATTAGAATAAAGCATGAAGAACCTCTCCTCTTCAGCCATGCCAGCCTCCTTATATATTGTTCTTCCCACTGCAAGTCATGTGACCAAAGTAGTCACATACATGAAACCAAATCATAACAAACTAATCATATGACTAAAGTGGTCACATGCTCAAATCCCATGACCTCCTAGCAAGGCCATGTGTGAAAACTCATAAACCAATCATAACACAATAAACAAATCATCTGACCCCAAATGGTTATATGTGTAAAACCCATAACCTCGTAATAAGATCGTATGGAAAACATAAATCATATGCTCAAGGGATACCCGCAAGACATATCTGCAAGGTACACTTGCCAGGTGCATGTCCCTTAACTCATAATCGAGTCCTGTGTAAAACATAACAAACTTGAATCACAACATAATAAGTCATATGACCTAAATGAGTCATATGCGTGAAACAATAACATACCTATAACCCATAATCATGAGTCCTTGTGAAAAGCTTTTCTGTGCCAAGCCACATTCCTGACAGCTGCATAGAATGAAGTAACTTATTTTAGTCAGACGATCAATGATCACTAGTAGAGCCCATTCATGGTCCAACTCAGGTAAGCCCGTGATGAAATCCATCGATATGCATTTCCTAGGATTTATTGGTTCTTCACTTAGTTGTAGTAGTACATAAGGTTTGTCTGGGACTACTTTACTCCTCTGGCATATGTTGTAATTTTTAACATATTGTTCAATGTCTCGCAAAGGTGCTACCAGTAGTACTATCTATAACCGGTATGGGTACTCAGTTATTGGTTTTGTTTTATGTTTTGTTTTAAGCATCACTTTGATTCTTAGTTTGTTTTAAGTATCGTTTGATACTTGGTTTTGTTTCATGTTTTGTTTTAAGTATCGCTTTGATACTTGGTTTGTTTTAAGTATCGTTTGATACTTGATTTTGTTTTATGTTTTGTTTTAAGTATTGTTTTGATACTTAATTAGTTTCACCAAAGTGTATCGATTGATACCTTTGATTAGTTTCGTTCATGCTAGACATGAAGAGATTTGTGTATTTAAAGACCGCCTGTTTCTACAATAGAAAAGGCAGACTTCGACAGACAGTATTTCAATATACTTGGTTGAAGGTTACTTCTTTGTTCCCCAGTACACCCTCGAAGCCTCCTTTAGTTCTCACCTCTCGCCTCCTCTCTGGAAGAGCAGGCCACCTGCCAACTATCGTATCTATTCCCAATAATGTGATTAGCACCCTGCAAACACGTCAAACTTTCTGCTGACAATATCGGTAGTTTTTGCTATTACTCTATATCCTGCTATTGAGATAACATGATGTTTTTGTATAAGGCCTGTTCTTCTTTTTTTATTATTGGGTACCTATATCTTTCTATTAATATAAAGGTAGTAGTCTTTCCTTTGATACAGTCCTAAGGCTACCTGCTTTTTCTCTGTCTTTCTTTCTCTCCAGAATTTTCCCATCTCCTTAAATATTTTTTCTTTGGCACTGGCTTCCTTGACTCCTTCATGAGCTTCTTTGACCTCTACCACTTACCTGGCTTCAAAATATTCTTTTGGTAATTGTGTTCATATCTTCTACTTCAATCTTTTGCAGTCTTTTATGTGTGGTTTTGTCACTTGTGATGTGTGTGAGAGTGTCTAGCTTTCCACTCTTGTTTCCTGATTGATATTTGATTTTGACATTGTATTTGTAGAGGTATTCTGTCTATTGTATCTGGCGATTGTTTAATTCCATCGTAGACATAAATGGGACCAGATTCTTGTGGTCTGCAAGAACTTAAACTGGATGGTCATTATTGAGTACATATTTACGCTATTGCTTAAATGCTTTGACTATTACCCACAGTTCTTTTTCACTGACATTGTAGTTGCATTCTGCTGTAGCTATTGTCTTGAATCGATAACACACTGACCTCCAATTTCCATCTTTGCACTTGTGGGACAGTATGCCTAAGTATATAAATTTCGAGATGTATGTTTTGATCATTATTCTTTGATTAGGGTTGAAACATACTAGTATTAGTACTATTGTCAGATATGTTCTGTTATAGTCATATGCTTTTTGTTCTGTCTCCCTCCAGTCATATTTCTTATCTTTCTTAATTAGGTTATAGAGTAGTTTAACAAGCTTGCTAAATCCTTCTATTAAACTTGAAGTGAAATGGCAAAATCCCATGAAATACTAAACCTCTGTTTTGCTATTAGGTTTTGCCCCTTTCCATATGGCTGCCATTGTAGCTGGGTTGACCTTGACTCAGCTTCGGTTGATGATAAATACAAGGTATTTGGTTTCTTCTTTATGGAATTTGCATTTTGTTGCTTTGATCTTCATTCCTGATCATTGCAATGAAGCTATGATATTGCCAACTTTTTTGTGGTATTGTTGTGTATTTTCTAAATAGATGAGTACATCATCCAAGTATAAGAAGCAACATAGGTTGAGGTATTTGTTAACTACTTTATTGATGTATCGTTGGAATGAAGCCTGAGCATTAGTTAACCTGAAAGGCATAACTAAGTATTCAAACCTTCTATATCTTGAGACAAATGTGGTTTTCTATTCATCTCCAACCTTGATTGAAATGTTGTGGTATATGTCCTTGATATTTACTTTAGTGAAGTATTTTGCTAATTATAATCAGTCCAATACTTCTCCAATCAACGTCAGCAGATACCAATTCTTTTGGGTACCTGAGTTGAAAGCTCTGTAGTTGATACAAAGCGTCATCTTTCTGTCCATCCTTTTGATGAATAGTATAGGAGATCCTCCTGCTACGAAGCATTCTCTGATTCATTACCTATTGACATTTTGCTCAATGCATTTTCTGATTTCTTCTAGTTCACCATCTCCTAGTAGGTATAACTTATTGTAGGGAATTTCCTTTGGTTTTCCTGTCTATTCATCCCTTTCTAACTGAATATTGTAGTCAACTCCCGATCTTATAGATTGTAGCCCTGTGGCTTCCTCTTCTTGGAATAGATTCCTGAATTGATAGGATTCTTTTGGAATTAATTTTTTCCACACCTTTTTACTTTGGTATTTCCTATCTTTGATCACTAATTCTGTAATAACCTTGATTTTTGCTAGGACTCCTTTTTCGTCTTCATATATTTATTTGAGAATCTCTGTAGTTTCTCCTTTTCAGTAATACTATTTTAAGGCCATTGGTGGGATTCCTTTGATCTCAATTTTTGTTGTCGTATCTGGCTGAGTTTGGTCTGTACTTCTCAACACCTTATTTCCTCTCATAGTTTCTTCCAGTTATTCTACCTCCTGCCATTCTTCATCATTGATCCTCTCAATTCTGAATTTAGCGATTTGATCACCGTTCAGGACTTTGAAATCTTGGTAGTTCAGGTTGGCTAAGACCACCTTGATTTGATCTGAATAGTCTGCATCGATTACCCCGCATTGGTCATCAGTCAGTATTTCACCACCAAACTACTGTGGGATGCTATCCATCCAGAGGTGCCAGTTGGTACTCTGATGACTATTCCTGTCACTATTATTACCTACTCGTTGGCAGGTATCTTGGTCCTCTCATTAGTCTATAGGTCATGTCCTACCACCTTCTTTGAAATCTTGGTGGTCAGTTTCACCCCTTGGTCCAGTCTTTGTAACTGAACTCTCTTGTCTGGCTGCATTTCTGCAAACGTTACATATAAAGTTTCTTCTTCTACTTCTCATATTGGCATCCAGTAGACAACTGGTGAACTGTGGAGATATTGTCTCGTACATTATTAGCTGGTGAAGATTATTTTGTTCTCATTCAAATAGATTGTTGGGTTGTGCCTTCTTAATCATGGTATTCCTATGATTATCTTATAGTTCTTGAGATCCGCTACTTGGAAGTTTGCTCTTTCTTTATGGCTGTTAATATCTATAGACACTTCTACTGTATGGGCTGTACGACCCATAGTGCAGGGCTTCCCGACTAATTGATAGATTTGTCTTACTTTTTTCACATTTTTGGCGTAGTTGCCAGCTTTGTTGAAAGTTTCCTTGTTGATAAAATATTTGCTGTCACCAGAATTGAGTATTACGTATATCATTTTTTCCTTTTTTGTTCTTAATATCTATCTTCATTTTCATTATCACAAAATCTCTGTCTTCTTCATTTTGTTCCAGACGTAGTGTAGTGTAGTAGTTCACTAACATGATTAGTTTTGCAGGTCTCTATCTTCCATTTTCCAAAATATGCTTTACTAGAGACCCTTGCCTTTTTCTGCCAGTATATCTTCTGCGATTATTTCACTGATATTGCTCTTTTTCAGCAATTGGTAGCAATTATTTCCAGCTACTTTTGTTCCTCGATATCTATTATCTGGCCTACTCATACATTCTAGTATTCGAAGTCATACTTTTCCACACCTTAAGCAGAGGTTTTTGTTCGTAATAATTCTTCTTTGAATAGTTTGTTCTTAGCGATATTGAACCATACTTTTCTTCTTGTATTCTTCTTCTTTGTCTTATGATAGCACTATGCCTCTATCTATGTTCTGGATAGTATAAGAGCTTTGTCTTCTACAAGGAATGCCTATCGTAAGCTTTATCTAACTCTTTCTCCAAAAGTCCTTTTCTCAGCATAATAACAATAAAGGTCATATTAATGATAAAGAGTATAAAGGTGTTTTGTTTGTTTAACGTAATAAGTAGAAAAAGTACTTAGAAGTCAATCTAATTTTATTTAAACACGTACTGTCAACACTGGTATTTGATGAGCCTCCAGTGGCACAGGGATACCACTAACCAGTATACCACTAATCCCAAGCTAACTAAGTCTATGGTCCCATACATACCATCCCTGAGTCATATCCCCATTGAAACTAATTAAAAGACTATCAAACAAGCCAGCGTCCTCACTGGTCCAGGTCCGTAGCCCCTCTGGTATGAAGCCAATAAGCACTAAGCGTAGCCGAAGCCGAGCAAAAGACCAACCAGACCAGGTTCCTTATCCAACAAACTTAAATCCACTACCGCCCCATCTAACTACCGTCCTGTAAAACCTCCACTACAGTAGAAAACCAACAACCAAAAAATACAACTAACAGGTGATACAATGGTAGAGAGGGGACGACTAACATGTATACCACTCGCATCCCCGTGCCAGGCTATCGACACTATGAACCCACTTTGTCAGTTGCCTCTAAAGAGTGTACCGGTGAGGAGAACCTGTACCTGCTGCCTATTCCTCAAACAAAATACAATAAACAAAAGAAATACAAAGAGGTAGTGATAGGCCTAGAATGTCAGTGGGGCCTATCTCCCACCCGCAGTACCATGCCTCCTCCCACCATACCTATAGCCAAACTAAAGAAATTAAATAAACCACACAAAATCCAGCACATAAGACATAAATAAGTCCAAATAGGTAATAGCAACAGACTCTCAGTACAGGTGGCCATCAGCCAGACCGAGCCATCCAGGAGCTTTACAGTACTCAGCAGCTTTACCTCAAGAGTCCCAGCAGGCCAGAAATACTTAATTAGACATCACCTAACCTGACCCATACCTAACCGGTACTCACAGATACCTCTTCCCTCCCTATCAGCACACCCCAAGCCTGACACCTCAGACTCCACAGAGCCCATCCAGCCCCCAAGCCCCTCAGACAGGTCAACTGTCCGGCAGCCACAGGACAGCCTTTACCTAGTCCTATCAGGCAGCCACTGGTCTTGGCCACACTACTGGAACCCCCACCTCCAACATTGTATCGCTGAGAGGTGTCTACCAGCCACAGCCAGGAGCCACAGAAAAGGCAGTACCAATACACGCGGGCCCTGGCACCAGCCACATCATCCAACCTAGCTGAACTGAAGTCGAACTGGGTTGGGAAAGAGTCAGGTAGAGCCAGCTGAAACAAGTCCTGCATGTCCGGCAAAAGCAAAGACTAAACAACGGGTAAGAGGTACATCCAACTGACGCAACAAGAAGGGTGAGGCCAAATGAACAAAAGCAGACAAATAGAAGATAGGCTCCACTTGTAATGTGTGAAGACGCCAAGTAAGATCCACAACCAAACCACTGACATACACTGACAATGTAGGTGTCTGGCAGCCAATTGTCCCACACCACTCCAGGCAGTCACGAAAAGCCACCCCAGGGGGTAAGATCTTGCTAGGTCAAAGTCATCCCCACCAAGGCGAGGAGGTGACACTTGACTGAACCACCATAAATGCCACAAGGACAAAGCTCAAAGTGAAAGGTGATAAACAACATTGTAGACTTGCGACAGTTGATACGTAGATGCGGAAGGGGCCGGCGAGGCTAACTCCTCTCAGGATTGATATGGGTGGTTAGATAAGTTGAGACTTGGGAAGGCTATCAGTCTAGCCCAAGGCCATTTTGTATCGCGAGACCTAAGAACTCCATTAAAACCCAACAATAAACATGAGCTGGTCCAAAGAATGCCATAGGTGATCTTCCTAAACACAATGTTCCATCTCCCCAATCGAACATGAAACCTGCTAGTAGATGATGGACATGAAACAGTAGACATTTTACCGAAAGAGGCTCCTAAGTTACTATGATGAAGTACTTGTAGTGAAGGCATCGTGAGATAACCATCAAGCAACGAAATGAGAAGCAATCAAGTAATCCCCCATGCAACCCAAACAGACCTTAACACTAAAGAACCCTTGAAACTACTGAGTAAACTCAGATATCTCCCCCAGAATCTAAGGCATTAAAGCCATTCATAACAGTAAAAGAAATACTCAGAATGACGTGACGGCATGGGTGAGGAAAAGTACTTAGGACAAAGCATGAAGAGCCTATCCTCTACAGCCATACTGGCCTCCTTATAATATACTCTTCCCGCCCCAAGTCATGTGACCTAAAGTGGTCCCCTTCATAAAACCAAATCATTATAAACTAGTCATATGACCAAAGTGGTCATATGTGCAAAACCCATGACCTCGTAACTAGGTGATATGCAGAAATTCAAAAACTAATCATAACACAATAAACATATCATATGACCCAAAGTGGTCACATATGCAAAACCTATGACCTCATAATGAGGTCATGTGTGAAACATAAATCATATATGCAAGGCATGCAACAAGGCATACTTGCAGGTCACACATGTCAGGCACATATCTCATGACTCATAATCAAGTTATGTGCGAAAGATAACAAATCATAATATAATATGTCAAATGACCTAAATGAGTGTTATGCGCTAAACAATAACATACCTATGACTCATAATCATGAGTCACATGAAAACCATTTCCTTGCCAAGCTATATTTGTGATATGGTTTCTTCTTCTGGTGTATTCTTCCTCGGATAGGTTCAGAGCTGATTCTGCACTTACTTTGTCCAATTCTATTGGTTTCCTTGGCAAAGGCATTTTGCTCTCACTTCAGGTTGCTTGTAGTCTAAATGTTCTGTCCAAGTTCCTGGATAACTTGCTTGTCTTATGTCCTATGGTATATTCTGAATTATTTTTCTCCATTGCCAATCAACCTTTCTTATCAATTGACTATCTTGCAAACAATTCTGATATTGTGAATGGCAGACCAGAAGGTCCCCATGCTACTAGTAGCAGTTCATTGCAATTTGTTGACAGGATGACGTAGAGTATAGCGTTACCAAATTCTGAATCATATTCCTGTAGTTGACATTTGTTTTAGTATGCGGAAAAGATCTTTTTCCGTTATCTGAGTTTTTGCAAATTTTGTGTCCTCATTTCCTTGCTGTTGCAATCACTGTACTGTTTGTATAGGACTGCTTTAAATTCTGTATAAAAGATCCATTTCATTAGCTTCTGTCCATTTTGGAAGGGTATGATCCATTGCCCTACAAGTCGTCTCAATAGTGATTCCACATAGGGCATTTTGATTTTGTTGTAATGTTCTCCATATTCTTTAACCACGAAGCATCTTTCGCATTGTGCTAGGAACATTCCTTGTATATGTTTAGCTTCTTCATATGTGCCTGGTTTCTTCACATTTAGCCATTGGACATTCTCTTATCCTGCTATCGTAATTCTTATTGCCTCTAAGAATGCATGACACTCTGTTTCCATTGTTGCTAAGATGATGGTTCCCGGGGCCAGAGCAGTCGGGGCCTGGAGCCCAGGTACCCCTAATCCAGACATTCTTCTTAGTCTTAGGGTTCCTTCACGTAAGCTGTCAACCAGTGATCTATTCTGTAGTATTATGGGACTTGCTGCGCTTGTAGGCTCTGCTGAAATGTCTGGTAGGCTGTTGGTAAATTCCCATCAATTATAATTTTGATTATTGATGTCTATATTCCCTTTCCTATCTGGGTTGAAGTAGCCTATCTTTTATCATTTATTATCGCTCTGGGTGATGCTTCTTAATGTAATAATCCCACTTCGAATACTTAGTTCTTGGTGATTGAGAAAGTTACTTCTCTTGGTCTTCTTGTGCTGTATGATAGTTCTTAGGTCTATTCCTATGTTACTAATTGTACAAGACTTTTATCTTCTATCTGAAATGCGTATAGTAAGTCTTCTCTAACTCTACCTGGTACAGAGTTCTTTGTTATAGTAGTAATAACTGTCATGATCATAGTAAAGAGCATGAAGGTATTTTAAATTCATTAAAGTAATAAGTAAGAAATGCATGTAGAACAAAGCATGAAGAGCCCATCCTCCACGACCGTACTGTACTTCTTATATAGTACTCTTCCTGTCTCAGTATTTTGACCTCAAGTAGTCACAGTCACTTCTAGGCAGTAGTTGTACTCTAGAATCGCGCAGCTGTAACAGCTTAGAAAGTATCATTTCGGAGAGCTTGATGTCGATTTAGGTGGTCATCTGAGGTGGGGATCAAGGTGTTCTTAAAGAGTGTTGTAGGTAGGCGGTGGTATTGTCAGCCAAAGATTGCCTTATATGGAGACATTCCAAATGTGTCTGGATATCTAGCATTAATATAGGTGGCAAGATCAGAAAGAACGGGTTCCCAGTTGGTCTGTTGTTTATTGATCATGTGCTGAATTCTAGTCATGACTTCTCAGATCTTTTGTTACAACTGTCTATTAGTATCTTGATATCTGGAAGTGGCTGTTATGTGGTTGATTCCAAGAGAATTCCATATCTGTTTCCAGAATCTGGCTGTGAAATGGGCATTAGCATCACTAACAATAGACAATAAGTATCTATAAGGAGTAAATAGGTATCGCTGAAGGTTATGGCAGGTATCTTTAGAAGAGTTGGTAATCTTTATTAGTGTAAGCAATATATATTCAGAGCAACAATCCACAGCTACCAGTATAGTGTCATAATGGTTGGACATGTTGAATGGTCCAGTAAAGTCCATAGTAAAGAGTTCAAAGATTTTGCAAGGCAACTGGAGTATCTGGACCTTCCATACAGGTAGTCGAGTACTTTCCTTACAGTCCCCGAAGAATTCATATCGCTTGACAAAATGATGGAAGGTTTTTCATATCGTGGGCCAATAAATGTATTCTGAGTCTTAACCGAGATTATAGTCAGCACTATGCTGTTTCTGGTTGTGGATTTCGGCAATGACGTATTCTCTAATGTTTGTTTCATTGAACATGTAGCCTTTCATGATTTATAGGCGATGTTTACTATAATGGGTACTGGTATAAACCATTCTGGCTGATATGTGGTAAGGAGCAAGATCTCCATATCTGAAGGTATCCACAACTTTGAAATAGATCAAATCATAACAGGATCCTGCTAACATCAGGCTTCAGAAGCATGAAGTTAATTAGTCAATATTTGATTTGACATCTCGTTCATCCTTAATAGAAGATCCTTGATTTGGCTCGATCTGGTCTTCTTCTTCTTCAAAGATCTCATAAAGTTGACAGCCATGTTCTGGAATTGTGGGTGGTCTGCCAGAGATTATAGTTTCATTATTGGATACCCACAAGCATCTACCAAACAATTGTTGTAAATCTATTGGAGGAGGTGCAGATGGAGGTGCTAACTGCAGGTACCTCGCTCTACTAGAGAGGAGAGAGGAGCTGAGAACTAAATAAGGCTGTGAAGTTGTACTGGGAAAACTAAAGAGTAACTATTCAACTAAGTATATTGAGATACTGTCTGTCGAAGTCTGCCTTTTCCATTGTGGGATGCAGCAGTCATTAAATACACACATCAGCAAAGGTTTATCTTGTATCTAATGCGTGGGCACTGCGTCCTGATATACATGGCCTCTTTCTTGTGTCTTGTGCATCCGGTGCATACTGACTGGCGTCCTCAGTATCCTGGCCCACACCCCAGCCCTGCGGCACATCCTGTAAGTCTAGGCTTGTGAGTCTGTCACTCCCTTGGGTCATGTTAGTTCGCCTCTTTGTGACATCGTCTAAACAATGTCCGCACTGCATATTCCTCTTAATTTCCTCTCCAGATTCAGTAATCTCTACCCAGCATCTCTCCCTCATCATAACAGTTGTCCCTTGTGATCTACTATCTGTATGTTAGCTGGTTGTGATCTCTATAGCCCTCTTGAATCCAGTTCCTCTCGTTTATCCTCGTAATATCAAGACTTCCTCTCACAGGCTCTCCTACATTGCTTCCTCATCCTGCGGTACCTACCTCCTCCTTCTGGCTCTCCAGTACCCTGACATCTCACCCCGCTAGTAAGGCCACAGGATATGACCAACATTGTTCCTTCCCTCACTCTCAGGTCGGTCCCTCCTACATGGCAACTCAGTCCACTATGTATTCTTGGTTATCAGTTATAAGTCGGCACACTGTCCCAGATTGTTATGTAGTTGATGTAACAGGTTCTTACAATCTCTAGATGAATTCTTGATCATTAGTACTTTTAGTTATTAATATTCCATTATTTCTACATTTTACTTGCTATCTAGTAATAGTATTTGCTCCAAGCACGTCTCATCAGGTGTTTGGCACGCAGCCAAAATTCTTGATGAGCAGGATAACAATTCGCCAGATGCCAATACGAATACTCACTTTCTGAGATCTTTGAGCTCATCAATAAATTTCATTAAATGTTCTTAAATTAATCAGACTGCTGATGAGCCATGATTGGTCACCAGCAGGAATTTTATGTCCTAGGCCAATAATTGTACCAATGTCAACGATTATAAACCCTTGTACATCAAGCCTCAGCTGGACAGTGACAAGTTCATGAAACTCTGATGGTCATCCAGAATTCAGAGCATTCAATATCTGAATACATGCATGTCGGTGGGTGCTGCCGGTGTCCCGGTATTCTCTCAGTTTGAAGAGCGTGATTATCTTCCCATGAAGTCAGCCCATGAGTGCACTGTACATTTCTTCCCTACCCACTTGTACCCAAGCCCAATCGTTGCAACTTGCCTCATTCTCGAAGAGACTGGTTCTGGTAGATTTCACCCCATAGATGTCATAAACATTGTCTTGCTAGAGTGTTAAAATTGGGATTTCAAGGTGCAATATCAGTGCTATGCAAAATTATCAAAACATGGCAGATTTTTTGGGAAGGTACTGCTCCATGACTAGGCTCTGACGGCTATATCTTATCAATTCAACACTCATTCTATTACTTGGGATGTCCAAAACATTGCAAATATCAAGAAGATTTGCAACGTCAAGACAATGTCAATACAGGTACCTCCCGCTTGTTTTCGGCTCGGATTGAATACTCAAAGTGTCCAACGTTGGAGGGATGTCAGCTGGAATTTTGACTCCCCAACACCGTACAGAATCAAGGTTCAATAATCTCATTTGAATTGCATGTTGTCACCTGTAGCTTTGCAGAATCTGTCTCACAGCATCATTTTTATTACAATGTCACCCTCTGTTCTTGATTTGCTCCTTATGTGCCAGCTCATCCAACTTAGTAGAATATATCGAAATGTTGGCAAACTGGTATTTATGATCACAAAAGTGACTCAGTAGATGCATCTATATAAAATTGAAATCAGATTCCGCTTGGATCAAATCCATACATTGGTCATTCTCCTTATCTCAATCCTGCTCATGTACTTGATGTCGCTGTAATCCATTTAAGGTTTGATGCACATCTGTTCTCAGTTGTCGTACTGCACTCTACTAGTTGTCAACCTTTCTGAGTATCTGTTTAGATACGTTAAATTCAAGGATGATATCCTTCGTTGTGTGAAATCGATTGAGATGTTGTTCCATATAATCTATTGTCACGAAGGTGGCTTGGCATGGAAAAGGTTTTCACGTGACACATAGTTATGAGTCACAGGTATGTTATTGTTTTGCGCATATAATTCATTCGGGTTATATGATTTGTTATGTGTGAGATTTGTAATGCTTTCGCACATGGCTCAAGTATGAGGCATGGGATGTGCGCCTGGCAAGTAGGCCTTGCGAGTGTGCCTTGTGGGTAAGCCTTGCACATATGAGTTAGGTTTCGCACATGACCTCATTATGAGGTCATGGGTTTCGTGCATATGACTCGGTCGAGTCATATGATGTGTTTATTGCATTATGATTCGTTTATGAGTTTTGCACATGACCTCACCCTGAGGTCATGGGTTTTGAGCATGTGATAACTTCGGTTACATGATTAGTTTGTTATGATTTGGTTTCGCACATGTGACCACTTTAGGTTACATGATTAAAGGCGGGAAGAATACTATATAAGGAGGCCGATACGGCCGAGGAAGATAGGTTCTTCACGCTTTGTTCTAAGTACTTTTCCTACTTATTACTTTAACAAATATAAAACACCTTTACGATCTTTATCCTTATGGCAACTTTATCGTTATGCCAAGGAAGGCGCTTTACGAAGAAGAGTTCGAGAAAGCTTACGATATGCGTTCCCGGTAGAAGACAAGGGTCTTGTACTATCAGTAACGTAGGCTGAGGCCTAGAGTTATCGTAAGACAAAGGAAGAAGCAGACAGGAAGAGAAGTATCGTTCCCCATCGCCAAGCACTAACTACCCAAAGAGGGATCGTTACATTACAAAGCGTCACCTAGTGCGATGCCAGACGTTACAAGATGGCATCCTTCAACCCAGACAGGGAAGGAGATATTGACATCGACAATCAAAATCTTAATCTAGGAGGATTCAGCGACGCCCTAGATCACGTCTCAGCAGTACCCTCGAGAGCAGCAAGCCCAGTAACCCCAGAGAAAGGATCACCAGTTGATATCTCTCCTCCTGGAACTCCAAGACCAGAGAGAATGTCGGGATCCGCAGTACCTGGGCGACCGGCCCCAGCCACTCCGGCACCAGGAACCAGCATACTTGGAATGACTGAAAATCAGTTTCAGGCATTTCTTGCAGCCACGCAAAATACAGGGCAAGGAAGTATCCAACGACCAAAAGCAAAGGAGCCCGACACATACGAAGGAGCCGAAGATAAGCTGTAAATATTCTTAGCGCAATGCGAGGGATATTTTGCCGTTAAGGGATACGGAGATCACCATGATGAAATTAAGATTCAATATGTGGAATCTCTACTCAGAGGACTCGCAGGACAATGGATCATGCCCTTCCAAGATGGATGAAAGCAGAGGGAATGTGTAACCGGTACGGGTACTTGGTTATTGGTTTGTTTTAAGTATCGTTTGATACTTGGTTTTGTTTTATGTTTTGTTTTAAGTATCGTTTGATACTTGGTTTGTTTTAAGTATCGTTTGATACTTGGTTTGTTTTAAGTATCGTTTGATACTTAGTTTGTTTTAAGTATCGTTTGATACTTGGTTTTGTTTTATGTTTTGTTTTAAGTATCGTTTGATACTTGGTTTTGTTTTATGTTTTGTTTTAAGTATCGCTTTGATACTTAAAGAGTTTTACCAAAGTGTATCGATTGATACCTTTGATTAGTTTCTTTCATGCTAGACATGAACAGATTTGTGTATTTAAAGACCGCCTGCTTCTACGATGGAGAAGGGAGACTTCGACAGACAGTATTTCAATATACTTGGTTGAACAGTTACTTCTTTGTTCCTCAGTACGCCCTCGAAGCCTCCTTTAGTTCTCAGCACTCGCCTCCTCTCTGGAAGAGCAGGCCACCTGCCAACTATCGTATCTATTATCGATAACGTGATTAGCACCTTGTGAACACGTTACATTTTTTTAACCTCAGCAAGTGGTTAAGAACCTGTCCCCGGATTTAGGCCTGATTAACCTATCGATATCCACCTCAGAACGCTAGCGGAGAGAAGCAGCAGAATCACAGCACATTCGGCTTCATCTCAAAACCCAAGATAGAGTCTTTGACGACCAGGAGTGGGAAGCAAATCCCACGGCAAGATCTTACAAGAAAGAAACAACCCCGGAGCTCTGCCAAAGAGCCGGGCGATCCTGCAAACACAGAAGACACACAACCTCCAGGAGAATTCCCTTCTACTCCAGCAAAGAAGCCTTCCTTTGAACCTCCGAACTACCCAGAATCTAGTAGCGAATCAGATATGGCTAGCACAGGAGGAGGGCCTTCTGGAGGAGGGAAATCTCGGGCATGGCCTGAAGAAGAGGAGGTACCCGCAGCATTTGAACCCCCTAAGTTTAAACTTCACCTCCCAGCGAAGTTCACAGGCGAAGGGAAAGACCTCAAACCTGAAGCCTTTGAACGATGGGCCACAGAACTCTCACACTTCCTACTCTTACAAGGAAAAGATGTGGAAGATCCTACAACCAGACTTATCATTGGATCATTCTGTGAAGGAAAGGCAACCGACGCATACTACCAATGCTATAAGGACTTCGGCGGGAATGTAAGATTAAGAGGATCTACAGTTCTCGATTACCTGAAAGGACGATTCCAATCCTCTATAACCAACGACCTCCTATACAACAAATTCAACCAGCTCCAGCAAGTTAACGGAACGCATGTCAAGCGAATCACAGATGTGGCTACGGACTTGATAATGTATAAGGACTGAATGGAGAGAGGAAGCATCTCCAAATACATCCTGAAGTGACGATTCTACGACACCATGCACCCTACCCTCCGGCGAGAAGTAGAACCACTCGAGGAAGATGGCGATGATATTGCAGTAATTATTGCAAGAGCAGAACGAAAGGACGCCATTCTCCATGAGACCAAGGCCTACAAAACACAGACCTCCTCTAGTAGAAACAGCCAGCCAAGACACCAAGCCTCCAGCAACTCTGGAGATGACACTCCACAGGTTTTCAAGAAGAAAACAAAATCCTCCAAAGAATCGAAACGGGAAAAAGGAGAATGTTTTGAATGTGGAAAAACAGGACACATGGCAAAGAACTGCCCTTCGAAGAGAGGAAAAGGAAAGGCAATTAAGCAAGAGGCATCGGCCAACAATGTTGAAAGCGATAACGTCCAATCTAGTGAATATGAAGAAATCCATATCGGATATATCGATGTGGAATGCAACAGTGTTCGACCTCCGGCTACATTCAAGGCACACACCGCTCTGGAAGGAACAATCCTAATCAATGGTAAAAGGGCTCGAGTCCTATTCGACACTGGCGCAATCGGAAGAGATATGATCAGTAATGCCTTTGTCTCTGTCCATGGACTCCCCACTCAAGACCTTAACCAACCCATACCAGTCAATATGGCTGTAAAAGGATCACGATCCACAAGCCATAAAACCTGTAGTGCAACCATTCGACTTGGTTCTGCAGTCCTACCCCCCCAGGAAATGCTAATTGGAAACTTAGCCAAATACGATGCCCTAATAGGCATGCCATTCCTGAACCGCCACAAAGCTATAATCAGGTGTGGGGAATCAACTATCGATTTCCCAGATCAGAAGGTCAGAGTCTCATGCAAGCCAACAAGCGGAGAGTACGGAGCCGCAGTCTGTGAAGCAACTACCCAAAAACTATTGGATGAATACTCTGATGTTTTCCCTGATCAAATACCCGAAGAACTGCCACCTATGAGAGAGGTGAACCACCACATCCGCCTCCGAGACCCCTCCAATCTCAAGAACCAACCGACCTACTCTATTCCTGACGCGTACAAAAGCCCACTTTGCGATTGGATCAACCAACAACAAAGAAGAGGAGTCATCTACCGGGCAGAAGCCCCAGGTGCTGCTCCTATGTTTGTCCAACCCAAAGCAGATGGCAAGAGGATCCGTCCCTTGGTTGATCTCAAACTAAGGAATGAAAACACGGTTATGGACAGTTCTGCTATCCCAAACCAAACACAGATCCTAAATGCAGTTGGATGGGCTAGATTCCGAAGTAAGATTGACCTAAGCGATGCCTACTTCCAAACTAGGTTAGACCCAGAAAGCGAATGCTACAACAGTTTCAAAACACCCTTCGGAAGTTTCATTAGCCGAGTTATGTTCCAAGGTGATATGAATGCGCCCGCCACCTTTATGCGAATTATGGAAAACCTCCTAAGCGAATACCTGTACTATTTTGTTTGGGTCTACATTGATGATATTCTCATCTTCTCGAACACCGCAACAGAACACGCCTACCATATAGGTTTGGTTTGTACCAAACTTAGGGAAGCTAAATTCTACGCTAGCAGAAACAAATCAATCCTGTTTGCCGACAAACTTGATATTCTAGGACATGTTATAGATGATGAAGGAATACATGCAGCCCCAGGAAAAATAGCCTGTTTAACTGAATGGTCAACACCCCGGAATCAAAAGGAACTCATGCGATTCCTAGGACTAGTCAACTATATTTCCCAGTTCCTTCCACATCATGCTACCGTAACAGCGCCGCTCACGGACCTTACCGGTAATGCAGAATTTGTCTGGACCCACACTCATGACCAAGCCTTTACCAACATCAAGGAGTTGATTAAAAGCGCCAACGTTATTCAACCTATCGATTATAGTAGACCAGAACCGATATGGTTGATTACTGATGCATCGGATGTTGGAGTTGGAGCATGGGTTGGGCAAGGGGCCTTCCATGAAACGGCAAGGCCGGCGGCATTACACAGCAGAAAGTTCACTAACTCACAGATGAACTATGAAACAACAGACAAGGAAGCCCTTGCTGTGATTGATGCTCTCGCCGCTTTCAATCACATACTGATGGGCAATACCTTCACTATTGTTACCGACCACCAACCGCTCACTAATCTTAAAACAGAAAGGATACCAGGAAGAAGAAGAACAAGATGGATAGGCGAAATCAGCAAATACGATGCAAAAATTATCTACACCCCTGGAAGAACGAACTATTTAGCTGATGCTCTTTCCAGCCTATATGAGAATCAAGACCTTGCAAACCCTCCCCTTGTTCACGACCACACAAGACAAAGCAAGGACAGCCCTGACGACACCTCCTATGAACAAGAAACATCGATGGTTGCGGCCAGCTCTACTACTCCCTCCAATCCTTTCTCTTACACCATGTACAGTGCTGCCGGAACAGAACGAGGAAAGGACGTTGATGAAGAATGGAAAGACAATTGTACGCTCCGCAGCACACCTCCTCACGAACTTGAACAAAGTAGACTCCACTGGTCCCATTGCTATCACAACACCTGCCCTTTTCACCAGACTGAGATCAAGTTCGGCAACAGATACCAGCGACCGTACTATATGCCTGCTGATGATTCCAAAGACACCAGCTTCGATACCGCAGAAGGAGAAGAAGAAAGGATCGATGGAAATGAGCCAACCCAACTCCCTCATGTCCTTAAGCCTGCTCCAACGCAATACCAAGGCCTTGAAGAACTTGAACAAGCAGCAGCCTAAGTAGATGCAATGTCGTATTTACAACCCCCACAGTCAGCCCCGCCATCCTCTCCTCCCATAATCGATTCACGACCACTATATAGTGGACCCTTAGGAGTATACAACAATGAAACCATTGTCTCGGTCATACCCCCTACTATTCCCGAGCATCGGCGTCAACTCTACGAAACCCTTGAGGAAGAGGAAGCCCCTATCGAACCAACAAGAGGATCCCTAATCGAGGATGAACGAGATGTTAGATCGACCACAGAAGAATTAACCTCCTCATTCCGAAGCCAAATGATAGCAGGATATCACCATGACCCGATTTACTTCAAAGCCATGGATAGCTCCAGGCATGGAGACCTCGCCCCCTACAACATATCTAATGGAATGGTCTTTACCAGCACCCGTTATGGTGAACACTGCCTGATACATACCAAAAGGTCATATGTTCAATGGAATGACTATTAGAGAATATGTCATATCCGAGATTCACAACAAAGGACACCATAGTGCCGACCGCAACCTTCAATATGCCTCAGAATATGTTTACTGGCCTGAAATGCGAAAGGACTTCCGCGATTTCGTCAAACAATGTGAACTCTGCCAGGCAAATAAGGAGCGAACACAACTACCTGAAGGGAAAGCACAGACCCTCCAACTACCATGTGAAATATTCGAATCGTATGCCATCGATTTCCCAGGACCATTCAACAAATCCGCTGGATTTGACACCATCTTGGTAGCTGTAGACCGATTTTCTGGATATACCTGGCTCCTTCCAATGAAAGTTACCGATTCCTCCAAAGACACCTGGAATAACCTCCAACGATACCTGTTTACCCCCCATGGGTACCCCTTATCTATTGTCAGTGACGCTGATCCCTGTTTTACTGCCAGATTCTGGAAGCAAACCTTAACCTCCGTCGGAATCAACCACATTATGGCTGCCCCTGGACACCATGAGACTAATGGCCAGGCAGAACGAAAAATCCGCGAAGTTAAGACCGGAATTAGGAACATGATCAATGAACGACAAACCAACTGGGAATCAGCCCTAGTTGAACTAGCCGCATATATCAATGCCGGGTTTTCAGATACCCTGGGAATGTCACCATATAAGGCAGTCTTTGGCCGCCAATACCCTCTCCTACCTACAACACTATTCAAGACTTCCTGAGTCCCTGCCTCCGATAACCATCTAAACCGCCACCAAGCAATTCGGAACGATGCCTTCCAAGCTGTTAAGGCTGCCCGATTCCGAAGCACCTCTACTGCCCAGAAACGACGTCACAAACATGTTCCCATCTCACCAGGAGACATGCTCATGGTACACCGTAACATGTTTATTACCAATGTCGGACGCAGCAAGAAACTACAACCCCGATGGCGAGGACCCTTCAAAGTCATATCCTTTGACGAGCATACAGAGAATTACACTGTCCAGATGGATGGACGCATGTACCGCCGCAATACTGTAGTCTTCCACGCCTCAGCTGTCAAACGATTCCATCCCAATGACGACTCCAAGTTTCCTGGAAGGACCCACTCTCGGCCTGCACCTATCATCATCGAGAAGAAGGATGAATGGGAAGTTGAAGAAATCAGAGACCATCGCCTTTGGCATGGAAATGATCAATTCCTAGTCAAATGGAAAGGATATCCGACGAGCGAAAACAGTTGGAAACCACTGGAAGGACTTGAGCACGCTATGGATATGGTGAACGGATGGTGGAAAGACAACATGCCAAATGAATCCCTCCCCCCAACAATCAATTATATCACCATGTGCTGGACACCTACAATGCCAGAAACTGAGCGATGGCACGCAGAACTCGAAACTAGAGATGGAATTTGGGCACCACACTTTGAGTCAGAGTTCGAAAGTAGCGATGAGGAGAATCAAGCTATGGAGCAGGCTCTCGACAATCTTATCTAGTCACCAATCACCATCCGAATACCATAACGATGTCAAACTATGTGGAGCTCAATGTGAGGCAGCGACGACAGGTTGTTGGACTGTTGTTGAACCGCGATGCTATCCAACTTGAAGACTACTTCGAAATCCTCTGGATTGACTACTGTCCTGATTGTGATCATGCTTGGATTGACGTACAGCACGAATCTGGTATTCGTGACTACTGTGATTTAGATTTCTTTGAGTCTAAGTGTTTCCTTAGAGTTTCCTCTTGTCCTTGGTGTGATACCTATGATGAAGAGTTTTTGGCGGAAACTGAAGCCATGAGTTTCTCGGAATCCGCCTTTGATGATTATTAGGTTTTGTTTGTTTAAAACAGTTGTTTTGTTTTGGGGAATGTAACCGGTACGGGTACTTGGTTATTGGTTTGTTTTAAGTATCGTTTGATACTTGGTTTTGTTTTATGTTTTGTTTTAAGTATCGTTTGATACTTGGTTTGTTTTAAGTATCGTTTGATACTTGGTTTGTTTTAAGTATCGTTTGATACTTGGTTTTGTTTTATGTTTTGTTTTAAGTATCGCTTTGATACTTAAAGAGTTTTACCAAAGTGTATCGATTGATACCTTTGATTAGTTTCGTTCATGCTAGACATGAACAGATTTGTGTATTTAAAGACCGCCTGCTTCTACGATGGAGAAGGCAGACTTCGACAGACAGTATTTCAATATACTTGGTTGAACGGTTACTTCTTTGTTCCTCAGTACGCCCTCGAAGCCTCCTTTAGTTCTCAACTGGTGCCGACTTCAAGGCGCGCGGCAAGCCGTTCCAATGAAGTGCGTCG
>NW_003299106.1:1302021-1425071 GCF_000151645.1 Tuber melanosporum
CAACTATCGTATCTATTATCGATAACGTGATTAGCACCTTGCGAACACGTTACAGAATGGGTCACATACGAAGAGTTCAAGGCGACACTCTTTGAACAATTTGGAGATCCCAACGCCAAAGAAACAGTAAGACGAAAGCTAGAAAAACTCC
The DNA here is from genome assembly GCF_000151645.1 of Tuber melanosporum. NCBI lineage: Eukaryota > Fungi > Ascomycota > Pezizomycetes > Pezizales > Tuberaceae > Tuber > Tuber melanosporum. Next base: position 1,302,173 of record NW_003299106.1, read on the forward strand.
AGCAAGAAAAACAAACATTCTCAGCAAATTGGAACGAATGTCGACTGTTGGAATACAAGGCCGAGTTTGATGATGCGGCTCTCTACATCATCCTCCAGAGAAACTGCAGTGAGAGACTCCGAGAGGCATGGGGAATCTCTGACCTGCGTTATACGACAGCCAAACGATTTGCAAGATGGGCAATCGACAAAGAAAGCAAATTAAACATAGTTCGGAGCAACTCGGAAAATACTATAGCACATAGAGTGGTCCAATCATCCAGGAATGTGGACGGGACATTCAAACCGCAAGCACCTCGAGGAGAAAGTTGAGCATTACCACCAGGCGAACCAATGGAATTAGACAAGTCAAGAGCAGGACCTGCTCTGAATCTGTCCAAGAAAGAATACGCCAGAAGGATGAATGGGAAACTTTGCCTAAGGTGTGGAAAAGCAGTACATCGGATACGAGAATGCAGAAGCCGACCGGACAACAGATACCAGGAAAACAGGGCTGCTGGAAATAATCATTTCCAAAATCAGAAAAGAAGCAACATCCGCGAAATGATAGCAGATTCACCAGCGGAAAACGACGAGGGTCCCCAGTAAACGGTGGTCTGGGAGACCCAAGATGTGGACCTGGAAAACCCATCAAATTAGCGAACTACTACACGGCACTACATACGGAAAGAGGAGAAGAAGATGGAGATCATGTGATGATCAAAACGAAGATACACAACAGAGAAAGCAAAGAAACAACAATATATGCAATGCTCGACTCGGGGGCCACTGAAGACTTCATCGACAAAGAAATATGCGACAAATACGGCCTCCACACCAAACAAGCGAAGAAAGCAAGACAAGTCTACTTAGCGGATGGAAAACCAAGCGCTATGGGTCCTATAACCCACATGGCGACAGTACCCATAGACATTGACAGCCATAGGGAAACGGCAACCTTTCAAGTGGCAGATCTGAAGAACCATAAGATAGTCCTAGTGATGCCATGATTACGGAAGCATAATCCAACGATCAATTGGAACGAGAACAAGATGACCTTTACAAGCGAACTATGTGCAACACAATGTCTCAACGGTTCACCTGTGGTCTACTCAACACCTATACGAGAAGCGGAGGAAGAAACTTTGCATGCAAAGTTTGCCGAGATGCGGCAAGACAAAAGGGTCCGAATACAAAGACTGGACCAAGAGGCAAAAGTGCCTACCAAGGATTCTAAAGGGGCAGCAGGACACAACCTATATGCCAACGAAGGAATCAAGATACCGGCTAATGGGCAGGCAACGATAGCGATGGGAATAGCCATTGGACTCCTAGAAGGCACCTATGGACGAATAGCACCCCGTAGTGGTCTAGCAGTCAAACACCAACTCATGACCATGCCAGGGGTGATCGACATCAACTATACCGGTGAAATCAAAGTGGTCCTAGCCAACCTAGCTAACGAGGACTACCAAGTCCAGAAAGGTGATCGAATTGCGCAGTTGATAATCGAAAAAATCAACACATAGGATCTGCATGAAGTAGATCAACTGGAAGAAACTATAAGATGAAATAAGGGATTTGGAAGTAAGGACCAAAACCAGCTCGATACAACAATAAGAATTGAGATCAAAGAGATCACAGCACAAACCTTTGGACGATATTATCGAAGAGGAGATACAACAGGAATTCTCAAATGGACATACAAAGACGAAAAAGCGGTTCTAGCAAAAATCAACATCAGCACAGAACTAGCAATCCAGGACAAGAAATACCAAAGCAAAGAAGGATGGAAAGAATTGGTTCCAAAAGAATATCACCAATTCAGAAAATCTATTCCAGGAAGAGGAAGCTACGGAGCTACCACCTCGAAGACCAGGAATTGACCACGAAATTCAGCAGGACAAAGACGAAAAAATAGGAAAGACAAAAGAGATTCCCTATAAGAAGTTATACCCCTTAGGGGAAACAGAACTCGAAGAACTTAGGAAGTACATCGAGCAAAACCTAAAGAGAGGATGGATCTGAGATTCTTTCGCGTCGGGAGGATCCCCAATACTATTCGTTAAAAAGAAAGATGGCAAAATGAGACTCTACATGGACTACAGAGCCGTCAATTCGGTTACCAAGAAGGACTGATATCCACTACCCTTGATTGGGGAAGCACTGGACAGACTACAATCAGCAAAATCCTTCACCAAACTCGACATCAAAGATGCATACCACAATATACGCATCAAGGCAGAAGACGAATGGAACACTACATTCGCCTCAAGATACGGAATGTTCGAATACTTGGTTATGCCCTTCGGGCTAACCAACGCACAGGCTTCATTCCAGAGATGGATTAACAATGTACTTAATAAGTACCTCGACATATGTTGCATCGTATACTTGGACGATGTACTCATATACTTGGAAAACATACAACAACACCAAAAAGATATCAGCAATATCATGGCGGCAATACAAGGATCAGGAATGAAGATCCAACCAACCAAATGCGAATTCCATAAGGAAGAAACAGAATACCTTGGATTTATCATCAATGGAAGTGGGGTCAAGGTCGACCCTGTTAGAACAGCAGCCATATGGGACTGGGCCAAACCAAACAACAAGACAGATGTGCAATGCTTTATGGGATTCTGCAACTTGTATCGAAGGTTCATAGAGGGGTTTAGCAGACTTGCAAAACCACTCTATAACCTAACGAAAAAAGACAAGAAATGGGAATGGGGAGAAACAGAACAAAAAGCATATGATGCAATATGAACGCATCTAACATCGGCACCCATATTGGTCCATTTCAACCCAAACCGAAGGACAATGATCGTGACAGACACCTCAAAATATATATGCTCAGGGATACTATCGCAACAATGCAACGATGGAAAATAGAGGCCAGTGTCCTATCGATCCAAGACAATGACCCCCGCAGAGTGCAACTACGATGTTGCAAACAAAGAACTATTAGCAATAGTTCAAGCATTAAAAGAAAGGAGAAGATATGTTTCGAAAAACGACCATCCAGTCCGAGTTCTAACCGACCACAAGCACCTGGTGCCGTTCATGACTACAAAAGAACTGAACGATCGCCAGATAAGATGGATGGAACACCTCAGCAAATACAACTTCAAAATCAAATACCGACTAGGCAAAGAAAGTGGAAAGCTAGATGCTCTCACAAGGATTGCAAGCGACAAACCACAAACGAAAGAAGACGAAAGGATTAAACAAAAAACACGGACCCTATTACCAAAAACCTAGTTCGAGGAAATGGAGGTTATCCAATTCACATCAAAGGAGGAATGAGGAATTGAGAACGCAAACGAGAAAGACAAAACAATCCAGGCAATAAGAGAAGTCTTGAAAGAAGGGAAAAAGGAGATGAAAGGAATTGCACTGGGGTTATGCCAATGGAAGGACGGAAATATGTGGTACGATGGAAAACAATGGATCCCAGAAGGAGAGGAGATAAGGACAGACGTCACGACAACACCATGATATCCGAATGGCAGGACACGGAGGAATGGCTAAAACGACGGAATTTGTCACGAGGTCATTCTATTGGCCAGGACTGCGCGAAGATGTCCAACGATGTGTCAAAAACTGCGACATCTGCCAGAGAACGAAAATGGCTAAATACGTACCATATGGATTACTAAAATCAAACGAAGTCCCCGAACAACCATGGAAAACAATTACTCTGGATTTCATCATGGACCTACCAACATCGGAAAATTGAGATAGCATCCTGGTTGTGGTTGATCGTCTGACCAAAATGTGTCATTTCATTCCGGTTAGAAAAGACATCAACATGAGGGATTTTATACAAACATTCTTCCGAGAGGTCTTTCGACTTCACAGCCTCTCAAAGAATATCATTACCGATCGAGGAACACTATTCACATCGGGACTATGGAAAAAAGTAACCAGAGAAATGGGAATACAAAACAGAATGAGCGCGGCGTTCCACCCACAAACAGATGGACAAACGGAACGTGTAAATGCGATACTCGAACAATATTTAAGGGCCTATGTCAACTCCCAGCAAGATGATAGGTACAAGCTGTTATCTATGGCCGAATTTACATACAACAATGGAAAGCAAGAAACAATTGGCACGACACCCTTTTTCGCATTTTACGGACAACATCCACAAAGTCAGACCACATATCATACGATTAATGATGTGATACCGGATAAAGCCGATATGGGGAAACTACACGAAACATTACAATACGAAATGAGTGAAGCACAACAACGACAGAAGGAACAATACGATAAGTACCGAAGACCAGATCCGAACATAAAACCAGGAGATATGGTAAGGCTAACACCATGCAATATTCATACAACGCGACCATCAAAGAAATTGGACTACAAGAAAATAGGACCATTCCGGATACTGGAAAAAGTGGGCAGCCGAGCTTATAAACTCGACCTTCCCCCCTCAATGCGAATACACAATACATTCCACATCTCACTCCTCGAACTACACAGTGACAATAAGTTTCCTTCACAAACACTTATTCCTCCCCCTCTGATCGAACTCGATGGAGAACCAGAATACGAGCTCGACGAAATAGTCGATTCCTGCTTCTTCCATGGTCACCTCCAATGCCGAGCCAAGTGGACAGGATATTCTGCCGAATACGATAAAACTTGGTACTTCGCACACAACTTCGAAAACGAACAAGATGCCATCTCAACCTTCCACCAACGATACCCAGGCAAGCTCGGCGCAGGTGACGATCACGTTCAACCAAGACAAAGGAGAGGGAAAGACTCCCGCGCTGTTGCAGCAACACGAGGGCTGGGGCGATAGCCCCCGCCAAACCAGAGCCACCAGCCCCGAATAGTCATTGATGGGGCCAACCGACGAAGAACTTAAGGAGAGGGAACAACAAGCACAGCATAACACCATGTCATGGACTGTATGCTACGATGACGGTTGCCAAACACACTTTGGTGACACAGAAGGCTCGGGATGGTTCCCGAGGGAATGTCGAAAGCGTGGCCCATGCCCAGACTACGTTCTAAAGCATTGACAACAATGCTTCAGAAATGGATGCAGGATGCACAGTGCACAGAAAATATCTGCGGGATTCTACCCGCAGAAAGATGAAAGCAGGAAAGAGTTGGAAGGAGAAGATGCCAGAAAGGTATGGGCCGCGAGGACACGGTCCAGGAAGGGAGGGGCCCAAAACTCCTCCGCAGACACGGAACCGGATGTCAGGCACCTACACAGGCAGATTCGGGGACTCCGAGAACAACTAGGCCAAGCCGAGGCCACAATTTTGGCAAACGAAAAAACGATCGCGAAGCTAAGACAGCTGAACCACAATCAGCAGCACACAATCGAAATGGCGAACCTGACCCTGGAATTGGTGAGGGTCAGATGGAGGACGGCAGACGAAAAGTTCCACAAGCTGAGAAGGACCACGCGCTCGGCAGGACGGGAACTATTAAAACTGGGAGAAAAAGCCTGATGGGACTCAGGCTTAGGAGGAGGGGAGCTAATGTCACGAATGTGGCTTGGCATGGAAAAAGTTTTCACGTAACACATAGTTATGAGTCACAGGTATGTTATTGTTTTGCGCATATAATTCATTCGGGTTATATGATTTGTTATGTCTGAGATTGGTGATGCTTTCGCACATGGCTCAAGTATGAGTCATGGGACGTGCGCCTGGCAAGTAGGCCTTGCGAGTGTGCCTTGTGGGTAAGCCTTGCGCATATGAGTTGGGTTTTGCACATGACCTCATTATGAGGTCATGGGTTTCGCGCATATGACTCAGTCGAGTTATATGACTTGTTTATTGCGTTATAATTTGTTTATGAGTTTTGCACATGACCTCGCCATGAGGTCATGGGTTTTGAGCATGTGATTACTTCGGTTACATGATTAGTTTGTTATGATTTGGTTTCGCACATGTGACCCCTTTAGGTCACATGATTACAGGCGGCAAGAACACTATATAAGGAGGCTGATACGGCCGAGGAAGATAAGTTTGTCATGCTTTGTTTTAAGTACTTTTCCTACTTATTACTTTAACGAATATAAAACACCTTTACGATCTTTATCCTTATTGCAACTTTATCGTTATGCCAAGGAAGGCGCGTTAAGAAGAAGAGTTAGAGAAAGCTTACGATAGGCGTTCCCGGTAGAAGACGAGGGTCTTGTACTATCGGTAATGTAGGCAGAGGCCTAGAGTTATCGTAAGACAAAGGAAGAAGCAGACAGGAAGAGAAGTATCGTTCCCCGTCGCCAAGCACTAACTAGCCCAAGAGTGATCGTTACATCTATTGTCTCTGATGTATGACTTGAGTATTGGGGTATCATACTGAAATTGAGTAATGATCAGACTCAGGCAAGAGCACGTTTAAAAGGTAGCACTTGAGTACTGTCTGACTGTCTCAACACAACTGCCAGAACTCCCAAAACATATCACTCAAGGTTCCTTATCTTCTTTTCTTGCCATTACGTGACCGTCCCATTGGTTTTCTTGTGGATGACGAATCCCAAGTACTATAGTAGGGCCTTCGAGGCCTCATCAAATGCTTGCAGCCATGTGTTCTTCTTGAGAAATTCTTGAACACAATCCATCATGTGCTTAAACTGTCGAAGATAAACAGTATGGAGTAAATCAGGCTTGTCCAGATTAGACGCTGATACAGGTTGAAGCCTTTAAAATACATTACACCCAATCTTGAGACCAAGAGTATTGAACATAGTTTGGATATCGTGCAGGTGGGACTCCCCTGACTGATCCCATACTTCCTGTTCTAGAAGCTCGTATCTTACATAATCTCTCTGAGGATATCAGTTCTTCACGCAGGCTTCTAACATATCTAGTAATATCTCGCATTTAGGACAGGTATTGGATTTTACTCCATGTAATGCAATGCTTTCCATGTAGTCAGTAATCCATACTGCCAAGATAGGGAAACACAAGTGCACTTTCCAATCAATACAGTCAATTGGTATACTTTCACACGCTCTGTCTTGTAATGGACTAAAGATAAGATTGAATATTCAGCGTAGTATATCTGCATTGATTTCTCTTTGAACCTTGTTGGCAGAACTGGTTTGTAGGAGCCTGGGTGGGACAGGTACAAGTACCAGAAGGAGCACTGCCATTGACCCAGGTCTATTGCGCTTGCACGACAGAGGTTTTCCAATTGTAATATACACGGGCCATGCCTTCCTGTCACCGGAGAAGTTCATCAGATGGGTCTGTTCCGACATCCTAATAATTGGGACCACAGTCATACCATGTAGAAGTGTTTCCTATCATCACTTACCCTGTGTTTTCGTTAGAGAGGTCTAGATAAGCCATTTGGCACTTTACTTCAATGTCACACCACCTGTCCACTGTATGTATTTCCGCATATATCCACTCACCTTGGGGATTGTATTCATATCGCAGTATGTAAACAAAGTCATCTCAGCACACAATCACTTTTTTCTTTTTTTTTTTTTTTTTTTGTAATCATTTAGATACTTGTTTAAGGTACAAGAACATCGCATGCAGCACTAGCTATGGCATTAAGAAAACCCCTCCACCCCGGACCTAGAGAAAACCTGTGCCACCAAGACCCTCTGGTATGGACCCAACCACACACACTCCAAGGGCGATCAACTCAGGTGCCCAGCCTGCAGGCCTCACGACTTGAACGTGAAAGGGTCTCGCCTAGAAGCCAACCAAAAGCCCAAGAAGATTCCTCACCCGAAAGAAAACCCCACCCACTAACTACACTTAGCCAATAGGAAGGAAACCAATCAAGCTAGGCAGGAAAGCATAAGGAAAAACTCCATCCCATAAACTACAAGACCCGTAGGGGCCACAAAGAAAAACAACTACTGCCCACCATACCACCAGATTTGCGATTATTTATAGAACCGCCCCCGAAGTGGGTGGCCGGCGACGAGCCCTAAGGCCGAGCGCCCCCAACCAGCTAACCTACAGAGGTAGTGCAATATCATGGGCCGCTAATAGAGAACAGAGGCCACGGTATCAGGCCCAAGGAATGGATGTTTAGCGGAGGGGATGCCGTCCAGCAGTAGGATGCCAGCCAAAGATCGACCACAGGCAGGCAGCAGGCCGAAACCCCGGAACACCACGCGGCAGAGGGAGGAGGTAGTAGGGTACCAGCCAAGGAGGGAAAGCAGTAGGGTGCGAGCCAACGCGACCGAAGTGGAAAGTAGAGGTAGGGCCAAAGGCCCCAGTGCAAACCTGACCGTAGACAAAACTGCCGCATTACCGCGTCTCTCATGTAGTCCATTATTCTCCGAGAGATAGTGTCACTTAGTGGAAGGGATCCCACCGGCGGTAGGGAGGTGGAAGGGTGAGGTGAGGAGGGCAACCAAACTTGAACCGAGCGACCAGGAGGATATGGTCAAATCTCATTGCGTGACAGACCCCGAAGTTACTAGCCGAGGCGTTCCCCAACGGTGATCATGCAAGTAGGGAGAAGGACGTCCACCACTGCCAGTGCCATCCGGAAATGAAGAGAGGAAGCCGACTGTGCTAAAGCTAAGCGAGCTCCTATTAGCAAGACAGGACTACTGGGTGAGCCCAGATAACTCCCCAATCAAGCAGACAAGAGACAAGCGAGGCCAAAGTGGGAGAGGATGGAAGAGTTAACCATGCCCCTAGGCAGGAACCATCAAGGGGGCAGAGGGGAGTTGGGGGGGCCCACAATAGTTGACGTAGTGTTGCCAAACTATGTGGGAGGAAAATAGGAGCGACGGACCGTCCTCAGCACACGATCACTCAGAGTATGTATCGAATACAGTGTAGAATATAGTGGTAGAAGAAAGGTAAGATTCTCGTCCTGTCCTCCACTTAGCCCTTAAACTATCCTAGATATTGGCTATAATAATCCAGCTCGTGGAGGTGTTGCTCAACTGTATATACCTAGCGATAGCCAACGTCAGCGGAATTGCCAAGGCTACTAGTAAAGTATTCATTAATCCATCCTTTAGAAATCCTGCCTGTAATTAACCAAGATCCTAGTTTGAAACTGTGCTCACTGGCAGACAGTACACATGGCTCCTAGTACAGATTTCCATATTCCTTGCAAAATCCCTTAACCTTCTCAATTGATTCTCCAGAGCCTGGATAGTAGGTCTGGTCACTAGGCGCCGAAGACATCATGATAATGTTTAGTTCTTCCACTTTATACTCTGACATGATGCCATTTAGTACGTTTTATTTGTAACCACCAGAATCCTGATCCGATTCATAGTCAGAATCTGGATGTTCATTTTCATAGAACAGTGCATCTTGGAGCAATATGTGGGATTCTGTGTGGTGAATACGATTGCCGGGAGGAGAATGCTGTCGGCAAGACGCTAGAAGATTGTACAAATCTGCATGTACTATTCATAGGTATTTCTCAAACTGGCCTGCACAAGCGTACTTGTGGCGACAAAAATGAGCACTTAATTGGCATTGTGGGAGTGAGCAAAGTCAATTCTGAGAAGCCTGTGTATATCACAAGATGCGAAAGATTGGTGGTTACATTGTGGACGTGATACAGGGCCAAGGATTTTGGATGCTTATAGGTATAGTAAATTTATTACTCAAAGCAGTTAGGTGCATTGTATCTATACATCATGTGACATAAAATGTCTTGCATTCCAGATATATTGTTTCATCTGCGCTTAAATATCTCGGATCTAGTATTTATATCAGTGTATATCGAGTGTTCTATATTTCAACTTGAATCGTGTAAGGGTCCTGGACATCTTGACCAAAAGCGTTCTAGACATGCAGCATAAGAGACATTGTGTGGGTTTCCCTGATGGCCACACTCTTGCTCACAAAGAGATGGATGCCGTGCCTGCTATCAGTCATTCCTCCATTCTTTTGTACATATCTTATATTGCCAAACTATGGTATTATGTGGAGTGTGCGCCAACCTACAGTAGTGGAGATAGAGTGCTGGCATGAAGTAGAGGTGACCACGAGTTCGTCTTATCCTCCATGTCTACATCTACCGCTACTGCTGTATATATATATAAAGTATGTCTCTTAGCATCACGATACTATTAGCAGCTTAAAACCTTATTTGGTAAACTCAAAGAGTAAGAGTACCAGTAGTTAAAACTGGAATCTACCCCAACAATGTTAGAAATGCTTGATCGACACTCAGCATATTTAGAACAATTTCCAGATCCACATTTCTCATTATCGCCATGCAGATTAGAGGGTTTGCACTCAGGCACCTAGGTGCCCGTTAGCGCTAGAGGGGCCTAGGTAGTAAAAAGAGTTTGTGCATGAGATCTAGGTGACTCGATAGCCGGGTTACCCTAAGCAGGATGATGAACCTGTAAACAGTTCATTAGATTGATCAAAGTACTATTTGAATTTGTTATCATTCCACAGAGAGATACAAAAGACCACTTCGAAAAGCCATACTTGCCTAACAGTTCCTACTTAGAAGAAATGCCAGAAGACTAGCAGCTCTTCAAAGGCTTCAGGTAGCTCTGAGATGTAACAATAATCGAAAGGAAGGAGTACTACGCGATGGTGGAAGACTAGATCTGGATAAATTAGAGAAAGTGGAGTGGAAGAATCAATTTTGATTAGTATTATCCTGTACTTTAATGAAATTAATATAATTAAAAAGAAATGAAATTTGTGACTTACTTGTAGAAGGTTCACAAGATGTGAAGTGGAAGAGCTTGTTATAGCTCTATAACTCCCGATATCGTTAGAGCAGACAACCGAATCACTGAACACCCCTGAAGAGCCCCCTGCATGATACTAGCTGATTGGCATATCCAAATCGCCTCAGTGATATGGCTCTGAAGTTTGGTTTTTTTCTGGTTGAGAGAGTATCCAGAATTAGTACTGTAACTCAAAAGATTATTCACGAGAAGTGGAGCCACTTACTCTTCTGGGATGTTCACCGCCTGACTCCAGAAAGATTAGCCGAGTATGTCAATACAATAGAACAAAAGTGAGCCCCAATTGGCACTGTATGGGGATTTATTGATAGTACCATATGTGCTATTGCTCGACCTACTCAATGTCAGTGAACTTGTTAAAACAGTTGGAAGCGGAAACACTGCCTGAAATATCATGCAGTTGTTACTCCAGGCGGGCTAATAAGCCACTTGTTCAGTCCAATAGATAGATGCCGGAATGATGTGTTTCTCTGGCAGGAGTCGAATCTGCCCAACATCCTACAACAATACGTGCATGGACTGGACAGAACCTCACTTCAGCTGTATGGTGACCTAGCCTATAGTATTAATAGGTTTATTCTGTCACCATACCAGGGGCACGAGTTACAGAAAACCAAAGGCAATGGAATCAGTCCATGTATTATCTTCGCATTGTGGCTGAGTGGGCTTTTAAAGTGATGGTGAACACTTTTGGCTTTTTGGACTATGCAAAGAATCAAAAACACTTACTTGAACCAGTAGGAGTACAATTCCGTGTAGCTGCTCTCCTTCATAATGCTGATGTATGTGTACATAGACCTCAAGTAACTCAATATTTTCAGATTGAGAGAGGAAACATTGCTGAACCCAAAGAGTTAATTGAAGAAAATCTTTTAGAGCCACCCTCATTGTTAGAATATTTTCATAATTGAATTTTTGTTTATACTTGTACATATAATATATAAAATAACTTAATCAAAATCAATATAAAATAATCAACGTATTTTTAATATATAATATTATACAGAATAGTTAATTTAAATCTCTCCATCCTTTCGCAAAGCCTGCAAAATCATCACCAGCTCCTCCTTTCTTGCCTCACATTCAAGATACGAATCATGAGACCTGCACTCACTTTGTTCCATATTTTCTTCTGTAAGTTCTAGAATACATCTCATCAAGTCCTCATGCTTCTGATCCTGCCTTGCCTCTAGCTCTTTCAGCTCCTCCATGTCCTCCTTCATCCCCGCCTCTCACTCTTCTACAACTTCCTCTACCTCTTTTGCCCATCCATTCTTTTGCCTTTTGGTCACAGGCCCACTGACATTACTACCTGCCCCTTCAGGACTATTCCATTCCTCCTCTCTCCACCGCACTAGTCCTTGTATCAAATCCGCTCTTACCCTCCAGCCATCAAGCTCTAACTGAGCCGCTTTTATTTGTGCTGCCCTTTTTGTCGCAGGATCCGTCCTGCTCTGGTCTTACTGAGTTGCAAGCTCGACCATGTTAAGTTCAAACTCACTAAACTCTTCATTGGTTCTACTTTTCTGAAGGGAGCAGAGCACGTTTTTCTATTATTTAGCTTGGTAAGATTTTGTTCATCTTCATTTTTTCAAATTAGAAACCAAATTTACTTGCCTTATATATTTCAATTAGTTTCTTGACATGTTGGCAGCATAACTCAGCACTGTCCAGAATTGGTTGATGTGTCAAACAATTAAGTGTATCAGAGACCTCTGCCTATTTCGCTACTGTTCTTCCTCATCCACAATTAATTAGATTGGTTGCTAACACTTGTCTAACCAGAGCTCGATCCATCCAGCCTATTTGGCTGCTCTTCCTGGTCCTCGAGCATCTGCTGGAATGGCTCTCTCATTTCCATAAACGGCAAGCCCTGGAGTTTGACTACTCCCCACTGCTTCAACCTCAACTTGATTCACCTGTAACCCCCTGACCTCTTGAGCTGCCATATCGTGTATAACACTCTGCCTTCTTGCATCTTGTTGGAGATTTTCACTCATGTTGTCTGTGTTCACTAACGTTCGTACGCTTTTTGGACTTGTTTCTTTTTTTTTTCTCTTTTTCCTGTAGTTACCCTACAGAATTCTCCAGGTCTCCTCTGCTGCAATGTAGACCACAGCCAGGTCCCCACTGCCACCCAGGTGTCCCAGACTTTTAGCTTAACATATATTAACAGGTTTTCCAAGCACCTAGGTCTCAGTGCGCAAACCCTCTATTGTGACATGATCGGCATAAAGCTTTTGAAAATCAAACTTTCTAGAACATTGTGTACCCTAGACATAAATTGGAAAAACCCCTGTGATGTCCCATGATTTCAACTAACCTCAGGCGTATAAGCAAGCTTTCTCCACACTCTTGTCTCATCCACTCCTCCACCTCCATGCCTCTCCTCTCCCCCTCTGGAGCACACACACATCTTTAACACCAAACTGTTAACATCCTTTGTTTCTTAGGTCCTCTGGTACTATCGACTGAGAGAACCTGCACAGTCAATGGGTGTTTTTTTCCCTCTTTTTCGGTTCGGTCTGCGGGTATTGTTGCTTTTTTTGTCTTTGCAGTTCGGTCGGTCTGTGAGCGCTTTTTTTTTTTTTTTCTTTTCAGTTTAGTTGATCTGTGGGTGTTCTTTTTTGACTTTCCGGTTCCCCATCTGCTCGTGTTTTCCCCTTTGTCTTCTTCGTTCTTTCCTAAACCAACACCCGCATACCACAAATAGTATCCTCCAAGAAAATGCAAAGCGTTCTCGAAATAGAAATGTAAGTACACACTTTCTCCAAGTTTAATAATGGGACCAATCTTGATCTCTTGATTTCTTAGGCATCCTGCCAGCCAGGCACAGATTGGAGATGCTGCTGGTGGTAAATGCAGAAAGTATCTGTCCCATGCGGTCACTGTTGCCACAGCTACTGCAAAACGGTATGTACTCTTCTTATCGACGGTATATCCCAGCACACCTAGCTATGGTTTATGCTAGTCATAAGCAGCACAAACCGGAATTTGCTCCAGTGGGTGAGGATTTACAGGGTGTTTTACATTCTTTTTTTCATTTAAAACGGAGCTCACATGCATCTCATAGAGGGTACTATGGCGATATTGCCTACTCTAGAAGTTGGTGTAGCTTCTCCAACACCAGAAAGGTCTCCACACAGTATATCAATTGGTGGCACGAAGTCCAATCGTACATCACAAAGAGCACTTAGGACCCAGAAACCCTGACCCAAGACCAATTCGCATCGGTCCTGGAAATTGCCCGCTCACTTCCGCCTCTCACCTTCCAACTCCAGTTATTAAAAATGACGTGCCGGACAACCGACGTTGATGAGTTCAAACACCACCTGAAAGTTTTAGTGAAAGACGTAGGAAAAAAACTTGAAGTGACAATTGAGCATTACAAGGCTGATCCCAATAGTGTTAGCGTGACTCTAGATGGTGGGAATAAGCATTTTGTTCTCGGACGTTCATGTATCGTCGTACTAATGGATTATCTTAGTCAAAACGGATTGGATGTCTCCTTTCTGCCATGGGCAGTATGGATTCATGTTGTTCAGAGATCAGGGGTGGCAGCCACGGAGCATGCATTTTTCAAACTTCTATTGTTCCTGTAACCGGTACTGGTACTCGGTTATTGATTTTGTTTTATGTTTTGTTTTAAGTAGCGCTTTGATACTTGGTATGTTTTAAGTATTGTTTGATAATAGCCGGTTCCCCTCCTATTTCGCGTTGCCCATAGTCGGTAAAAGCAAGTGTGACGGAAAAGCAAGTATGACACGCCAGCTTTTTTTTTCCCCGCAAAAAAAGAGCCTCCTACTAGCCTATAGCAATAGACTCAACACTCTAAGTTAACAGGAACAACACTGTTAACACCAACCATTCCCATCTCAATCCAGTGAGACCTACTAAGGTACATTCCAGCTTCCTAATTGCCATTCAGACTATCTAAATTGAAGTCCTAATCTGACCAAGTTTTTAAGAAGCAAAGTGCCAGAACACAACTTGACAGAGTGGCTTGAAGCCAAGTAGCGATTAGATCATTCCATGCAATAGCTGGTGGAAGAAACAACTGAGAAAGCTTCAACAGCCACTATTATCTTCAATGTTAAAGCATTATCAATACGAATGCATCTACTTCAGACCCGTCATCAAGAGCGCAATTCTCAAGCGACTTTCAACTACCATGGTGGGAATAATTTGATTCTGACTGAGGTCCAAGAAGAAGCAGTTTTCTGGTTCTGCTCTGAGCAATTGGAAATAGGCTTAGAGGCTCCACCATCCATCATATATGCAGCTATTTGTAACTTGCGTAAGCAGGAGAAACAGAATCCACCAACTCTCGTCTGTTTTTCGAATTGATTAAAGAAGCACTCAGGACTTCATACTATTAAAACAAAGCCCGTTTCCGATGTCCGAGTTACCACCCATTCTGAGCAGGATTTAAAAGCTTTCATTGCCGAATATCAGAATACACTATCGGAATATGGTATCACCTGTGCCAGTTATATTTACAATATGAATGAGTCCGGAGTTAGAATTGGCTGTCCTACAGGGGAGATTGTGATAGTTCCTACAGAAGTAAAGGAACTATATACTGCCAGTCCTGAAAACTGCCAGTCTCTTACTATTGTTGAGGCAATCTGTACCGATGGAAGCACTCCTCCACTGCCTGTTATTATCTGTCCAGGGGAGAAGATTATGGGGAATTGAATTCAGGATAACTTGACAGGAGCAGAGGCTATTGCTCTATCACAAACCAGTTATACAAATGAGAGTATTGCCCTTGCCTGGCTTGACCACTTCATCAAGCATGTTAACCCAGAGCCTAATAAGCACTGGCGTGCTCTTCTCCTTGACAGCCATATTACCCACTATCAAGATGATTTTGTTATTAAATGCCATGAAAACCCCATCATTCCCATTGAACTTTCCTCTCATGTCACCCATGTCCTACAACCTTTGGACACTGGTGTCTTCCGTCTTTGGAAGCACTACCATAACAACAGTATTCATAATGCTCTCAACTCACTAGATAATAAATATACTATGTCCTCCTTCTTCTGTGACTTGAGCTCTATCCGTGAGCAAACCCTCCTGCCGTTCACCCTTAAAAACCTGTGTAAAGAGTCATGAATATTTCCACTATCTTTTTAGAAAGACTTAAAAAAGATCCAGTATTACAACAAAAAAGGAAAAGCAGCTGCAAATTCTCTCACAAATTCAAGTAGCAGCCAAGGAGATGGCCAGAATCATACCGGTATATCGGTTAATGAAGGTAGAGAGTTGGAACTTCCGATGCTTCCCAGCACCTATTTTAACTGCCAGAAAGGACTTGGTGAGTGAGTTGAGTATGCGGAAACCTTTAGTCCATCTTCGAAGGACCACTTTCAACAATGAGCTAAAGAGACTCAAGTACTTCTTGCTCAAGCAGAACTTCAAAGAGAATCTTATCAGAATATCCAAACCTGAATTTAGGAGGAGAAAAGGCGCAAAAGTAAGTCTCACAGGGTCGTTCAAAAAGGTGGTATTATTACTATTGAAGCTACAAGACAAAGAAAGAAGGAAAAGAAAGAGCAGGAGAAGGCAGCTACAATTAAGAAGGCGCGCAAGAATATTCAAGTTGCAGTGAACAAAGCTAACATAGCTCTCAATCACCGTAGTATTGATGGTCGTAAGGCAGAGAAGGAAAGAAAGTAGCAAGTCAGGAGTATTCTAAATATGGGGGAAATTGTTTCTGCTGAGCTTCAAATACCAATTCCTTATCCAGAGAAGAATCCTAGTACTCAAGATCTTGAATCACTGAAACCATCTCCTGATCTCTTGCAAGCTCTCTTACTGGTAGAACTCCCATCTGTTTGTTCTTCTAATGTTATTGACCCTCAATTTCTGGCTCTTAGTGGTGAAGTTGGAAATAGGCATACAAGTCTAGGGAGGCTAGAAACTAGTTATCCTAAAGATAATTCTCCAGATTTAGGCAGTGAATCAGACTCTGATTCTTCATGTACATCAAATAACTCAATTACTAGAAATGCTAACTTTGTAGCATTCAATTAAAGTTGTGGTTCACAACTGTTGTTATGTAGAACTCTAAAAAAATAAAATAAAAACTGGCACATCATACTTGCTTTTCCGTCACACCTACTTTTACCAACTATGAGCAATGCGAAATAGGAGGGGAACCAACTATTACTTGGTTTTGTTTTATGTTTTGTATTAAGTATTACTTTTATACTTGGTATGTTTTAAGTATCATTTGATACTTAGTTTTGTTTTATGTTTTATTTTAAGTATCACTTTGATACTTAAATTAGTTTCACCAAAGTGTATCACTTGATACTCTTGTCTAGTTTCGTTCATGCTGGACATGAACAAGATTTGTGTATTTAAAGACTGCCTGAGTCTACAGTGGAAACAGCAGACTCCAACAGACAGTATTATCAATATACTTGATTGAAAGGTTACTTCTTTGTTTCTCAGTACATCTTCAAAGCCTCCTTTAGTTCTCAGCTGTTGCCTCCTCCCTGGTAGAGCAGGCCACATGCCAACTATCTTACCCATTACCGATAGCATGATTAGCACCTTGCGAACACATTATAGCTCTATAGTGACTTGGACTGTGGCATGGCCTGGGGTGTTCTGGAGTCCTCCGATATGTACCACCTACTGGGTACGATCAAAGCACAAAAAAGAGTCCGAAATTGGATACCCAAGATACCTGATTAGTGTAACTAGTTCTGGTGCACGGAGCTTGTATCACCAGCCCTTGGCTCCCCTTTCCTTAGCCGATATGTTTTTCTTTGAACGAGGACTATGACATCCAGGCCTGGCTGCTGGCAAACCAGCAGGAGGGCAAAGACCTACTGGATCTTCATCTCCTGGACTCAAGCCAAAATGGGTGAGAGAACCTGGGGCAGATGCCAGAGCCCGAGGGCGGCAAATATCAGTTTCTTGACTGGGACATCTGGATATATGGCGATCAGGAAGACCTTTTTGGAGATAAGATAAGTGGGGGCAACTGCAGTGGCAACGAGGACTGGGACACTAATGAGAATACTAACCCAGGGAAATCTGTCGAGCCTTTGGACCCCAGAGCGATTATCGTTGACGACGATAATCGGGTACCACAAACAGGAACCTATTCACCCCACCCATCAGATACTACATCTGGTGAATCTTGGAACCCCACCCAGTCCTCTGCAACCAGCCTATCCACCCCAGCCACAGGAGGTCCTCTCTGCCCATCGGCTAGGATATGAGGCCAAGACCCCTCCACCTCTACCCACGACCCAACCCACCAACCGAGACCAGACGCCATCACAAATCCCCGAGGTAAGCTCAGTCGCAAGGAACCCCGGGACCCTTCTCGAAAACAAGCAGCAGAATCAGACTCTGGACGTTCTAGACTGTGCAAGGAGGAGAAAGATAGACAGGCGATGGCTATTCTGCAGACCATGCCATGGCTGGTGCCCAACATCCAGGGCCAATACTCCACAACCTCCAGGATTAACACTTTGCAGGATGACAATAGCTACGGCCACGGCGGTACCTTTGACAGCCAAGCCGTAAGTGGCGCAACTGAACCCAGTGTTGTTTGTCGTACTGGGTCTGGACCCACCGCCCCTGACACTCTTGTACTGTTTCCCACACACCCCATTATGCTAGACCCTGTTCTGCCTCTCCTCCGTTCCCCCCCACGCTTAATACTAGCGTGGCCTCTCCACCCGCGACACCTTCAGTACTTGATATGACATTAGCTCCTAGTTCTCCAGTTACTCCAACGTTTAGGGGAACACTGAGGCAAGGCTCTAAGAAGAAGTGCTATGTGGGGTGTTGCCAATAGTCCCTTAGACCTTGTCACTTTTCATTTTTTACACCTGCATTTTCACATTTTTATCGGTCTTCTGTCTGCAGGTGTTTTCCTCTCTACTGTATTGTTACAAGGGTTTGCTTACTTTTTTACCATGTTGTATGATGTTTTTTTCCATCTTCAGTCTAGCAGGTGGTTTTTTCTTTCATCTGTACTACAGGATTGCTCCCAGTGTTTGCTCCCATTGGCGCCCTGTATCATGTTTTCTTCGATCTCCCATCTGTAGTGTTTGCTCGCTTTGGCATCTTATATTCTTCGATTCTTTGCTCGCTTTAGCATCTCGTATTCTTAGATCCTGTGCTCACTTTGGCGTCTTATGTTCTTAGATCCTTTGCTAGCTTTGGTAACTTGTATTCTTAGATTTGTAGTTTCCTATTTGGTGTCTACTATTTCTACGCACCCATTGCACCCATGTCTTGTATTATCTTAACCACATACTGCTTGAATAATGTAAGACCTATCTCCATTTGGCTAGTCTTATATCCGTAGTCTGTGTACAGCCTTGCGTGGCCATGTAAGGCTCAGAATATCTACAATAGTCATAGTGCAAAACAGTGTTACTAATCCTTATTGCTCGTGGTTAAATTCAACCTAGCATTCTATCCCCATTTTTTCTACTTTTATTTTGCATAAAAGCTAATGTTCTGTAGCTGAGAATTATATGTTTGGGTTTGGACCATAAACTTATTGTTGCGCCTTCATAAAAAAAAATTCTCTCATCAGACACCAACCTAGACTGTATCTCGACTCAAATTTGAAAATAGTGATTAAACCCTGTGATAGAGATTCTCAAGAATGGTATGTTCAGACCATGGATGTAATATTGGACCTTTACCAGCCAGGATTTTGCGGTCAAATCAAGAAAATCAATACCAAGTAATGGTCTGTGAATTCGCCAACCCTAACCCAGGATGTCCTCATGTATATGACTTGACACATCTGATTTTCTAAAACAAAACAATAAAAATCCTTCATCTTCAGCACACTCGAGAATAATATAGTTTGGCTAGGTCCTCAATCCTCACTTACCTGACAGTAAGTGACCTATTATACTATGCATGCACAATAGGTTGATTTACAGAGTCAGCCTGCACTGCAAATACATAATATGCACGGTCGTAGGCAGAATGTCGGACCGGATCCCATTGGATTGGGAATGTCCGGATCTGCAACACCACCTAAAGAACCCACCAGCTTACTGAGTATGCTATCGAACCACCAGTCATCACGTCAAAACCCTTCTCCAACCACAATCGGGGTGACACAAAGGATTTGAAATTTAAATAGGCGTACACGTAATGCCAGACCTAACTCCATTGGATTGGGAATGTCGAGATCAGGAATACAACACAACGAACTGGGTAGCTCTCTGGATACACTATTGAACAACCAATTGACACGTCAAGAGCATTCGCCACCACATATCTCAAGTGGTACCCTCCAAAACCCTATAAAATGGATATGATGAAGTAGGCTACAGGTGATGGCTTATGCCCAAGTCGTAACCAAATCTGAAGTACTTGGATATACGCAAATAATCATCTGAGCGATGATAGGGGCAAAGAATACCAAAACTCATAAGGATCAGATGAGACAGAATTAGAGACCAAACTAGATCCTCACGATGTTGATATTACAGATAGTACTATATCATGACAGATTCCCAGGTCCCAAGCTGCCAAGTACTGCATCAACCACGTGACTACTATCCAGATTTCCCCTGCCACCGGCTCTGAATCACAACTGGTGGATCATGCATAGTGGACACCTGCACCTAGTGGACGAATTATTAGTGGTAAACCCTATGGTCATCCTGTATTTCTATCATCTAGTGTGTCGCATTTTCCATCTCTACTGAGCAGCCTAAGGGCTACTGCATCTGGTATTAGGAGCTCTAGTCCAACCGATCACATGAGTACACCATAGCATAAGAGCTGGTTAGGAGGTAACTCTCGCCAAAAGGGAGTGATGGGTGCTGAATGGGCCATAGTAGAGTAT
The DNA here is from genome assembly GCF_000151645.1 of Tuber melanosporum. NCBI lineage: Eukaryota > Fungi > Ascomycota > Pezizomycetes > Pezizales > Tuberaceae > Tuber > Tuber melanosporum. The sequence continues at coordinate 1,322,706 of NW_003299106.1, forward strand.
GCAAAGTCTCTCATCATACACTACACCCTTTTTGAGGATTTACTCCTAAATGTTGTTGCTTGGACTGACCAGGTACACAGAGTTTAGGATATTGATGTGACCAGGATTGTGGATTGTGAACATATCACACATACGGAGGAGTACATAAATTTGGTAAGTGGACTCTGGTGAGCATGACATGATGCAGAGTACACTGCTAATATAAAAAGATACACTGGAAATACTCAGGCATACAATCGCAATTTGTATACCATATAAAGAATGTTATTACAAAGTTATACGAACTACCAGAAGACCTCAGAGCTGTAGCATGTAGGGTACAATACCGGCTGCCGGACAACAGATTTATGTGCAACCTGAAGAGCTATGAAATTTGCTTCCACAGGATGACTACCCTCTAGTGACCACCACTAACTGCGATTGAACTCTACACAGCATGTGACATTTCGATTCCTTACACCCCAGATTCCAGAGGCTATTTACGGCAAATATTTCGCTGGAAAGACAACAAGTGGTAATGTTGAACTAGACTTTCTTTGGCAGATCAATGGTACTATGATCTGCTTAACATGTGCTATAATCCGCCATTCACTATACGTGTGGTATAAGAGAACATATGAGGAGTCTATAGACTTCAAGCCTGAAGCAGCCAGAGGTGACAATTCCTGTATCTTTGGATAGTACTCTAGTTGCTGGATTGAATTTCCATTGTTTCGGATACAATGAATCTAAAAAAATGCAAGTTCAAAGAGTCAGCTTCGAGTAAGTTGGTGACAAAATCAGCTATCTAGTCACCAAACAACCAAGACCTTTTTACATGTCAGAGACAGATGTGGGCGATAATACCACCACATATTAAGGAAATATTTTTAAAGAGTGTTTGCAAGGCAATCAAGAAGAAGGTTGAACAAGTACTTGGCATACAGGAGGAGCACATTCAGGCATATAACAACAATTGGGAAGCGGGTACAGTAGAGCTCACTAGTTAGGCATCTGAACAAAATTCTACACTAATTGTCCCGCAAGGTACAGGATGCTACACACTGGCCTTAGAGTCAAACTTGGAATGTGAAAATCTCTTGCAGCAGTCAAACACAACATTGATCAATAGTCAGCTGTCGTCAATTACTCAGTAGTTTGGAATATTGGAAGCAGATCTTGCAAGTCAAGATTCAGGTGTGCTGATTTTAAGACCCATGCTGGACATCCAAAAGAGCCCTTCTCTTTCCCATTGCCTCTCGCTTAGCGATAAGCAATCTCAAGAAGTGGAAGAAGTAGGAGTATAAATCAATCATCGTCAGCTGGACCAGGAGGGCTGTGGGCTAAATGTGAACATCAGCATGAGAAGCCAATCAGGGTTAAAGAGATATAGAGGGTACTGGTCACCATAATTAAGTCAATTTGTCTAACTGTGATGTGATATGACATGAAAACGAGGCAGGAATCCGGGTCATATGCCGCATAGAGTCAACAGAGAAAAGGCATCACGTGAATGTTGGTGTGATCAAGATGTGATAGGTAAACAATCTGGAGGAATATGGGACCATGATTCAGTATTGAGCTGATATAAGCACAGTGTCTGGTAGAATTCGAGGTGTACCAGAGTGCATCATAAGACTGTCGAGATGACCGAGTATCATCAGGCTGGAGTCACGATGTCAAGTAGAATCTGGAGGCGTCACATATCGAGGGTGAATATCTAGACATAGGGAGAAGCATGTAGAAGGAATTTGGATATAAAAGTCAGAGACAACACAATGCTAGGATGAAAGAAAAGAGCATTATGGTATCCAAATACTAGAGTACATAGATGAAGCAGTCCAGAGGCACTGGAGCGAGATGAAGGATGTCAGAATGTAGCAGGCAAGCGTGAGATTTTCGTGGGATACAACAGGTAAGAATGGCAGGTGGTGAGGATGATTGATACCAGGATCGGTTGTCGTCACAGTAGCAGATGTAAGGATCAAACATTGTTAAGGGACAACTGTCTTGCGTCTGATATTGTTAGGATGTACAGGACATAGAGGGCTGTGTCCAGATAGCATCAGGACACAGAATAGCGTACAAATGCAAATCAGGATGCGACGTCAGAGAGAGGTCCCGTCCAGGTTAACAGTTAACATCATGAGCATCTGGTGCATCTAACACACCAGACATACAGGACCCAAGAAATTATTTGTGCTGATGCAATTCTGTTCATGTCTAGCATGAATGAAACTAATCAAAGGTATCAAGCGATACACCTTGGTAAAACAACTTAAGTATTAAAATGATACTTTAACACAAAACATAAAACAAAACCAAGTATCAAACAATACTTAAAACAAACCAAGTATCAAAATAATACTAAAAACAAAACTTAAAACAAAACCAAGTATCAAATAATACTTAAAGTAAACCATGAACTAAAACAATAATTAAAACAAAACAAAAAACAAATCTAATAACCAAGTACCTGAACTGTTTACATAAAGGGTGTAAGCAAGGGTTACAGGAACATGGTTTATGGCCAAAAGGTAGATTGTGACTTGACTGTAAGAGCAGAAAATCTAAGAAGAACAAAAGCCACTCTTGTAATTCTTGTTGTGCAAGAAGGCTGTTCTCTGTACAGCCTGACTTTTTAGAGCAAAAGTCACACTTACAGGAAGAGAAGAAAAAATGTGGTTATCTTCGCTGATTCTTTCCCAAGTTTCATTGCGAGCTCAATTGGATAGAATACCAATGGCGAACAGCCAAGTGGATTACTAGCAAACATTGTCAATACACTTGGTCCTCATTGGTTAAGACTGTTCCCAATGCCTTGGAGGAAGTACCTCCACTTTTGCTTCTCAATTATTGGTGGAAGAGTACTTGAATACTAGATACTTACTATAATAGACTCTAGTATGAGACTAATCAATTTACCAATGTTGTACATAAAAGTCATTGTCGTGTTCCCTTAGCTTAAGCCACTTGTTAGATAGTTTCTGCATATACAAATATCTTTTTACAATTCAGAAGGTATAAACTTCTCTTACTATTTCATTCCGCATTTTTTCATTTTTGGCCTAGTGAACTGTAAAGTCTCAAATATTATTAGACATCCTCTTGGGCCATTCTAAGCACTGAAAACTACTGTGCATCTAGAATAGGCAAGTTGTGATTCTTTGGATATCGTTATAATAAATATCATTGCACTTTACTAATCATGCCTCGGCAACTCTTGGCTGAATCCCGATCGGCAGCAACGGAATTTCCGTTTCACCGGAGGTCCCGCCTTTAGGCACTTTTCACCGTATCATTGGGCTTCGCTCAACTATATTTATTTACACTTTTTGAATTGGGGGCTGAACGCGGAGGTGTCCCCTGTTCCGAACTACTTGGTCAATTTTGGCCATGGTATAGGTGTCCGGAACCATAACTCGCCCCGGCTCGTGTAGGCTGACTGGTGTGACTGTTTTCTCTTGGCATCATATAAGCCTGATCTGTCCCTTCCTTCCTTCCTTCCCCACACCTCTTCAACATCTTCCATTATTAAACCTTTCCCTGGGGCATCCGCTCCTACACTGCTCTCCAAGCTTATACTTCCCTCTCCTCAGCTCATTCCTTTACAAAGTCTAGAATCCACCACAAGCCGAAAATATTCCCCCTCATCCTCATTCTGTCGGACTGCACTCTCGACAGACCACCATGGACCACACTGTTTTCCCTTCCCCGAGGAACGCCCCTGATGTCAGTTGCAACAATGTAGCTAATAGCAACAACAATATCATCCCTATCGAAAAAATCACACACTGGCAAAATCAAGAAATCATGCATTGGAACTCCCCACTTGACCCGGGGAGAAGATATCTGGATGTGCGTACTGACAGCTTGGATGGCGTTGGAGATTGTCTTTTGGCAAACGAGTTCCGCGAGTTGAAGAATGGTAGACGCGGAGCAGATAATACTGTCCCACTCGCCCCCGGGAACCCCGGAGCGGGGAAGACGTATCTAGGGTAAGTACTCAGTTTGGCTAGGGGAAGCAGGAATTATTGCTGAGGGCCAGAAACATCAGTTCCTTAGTGATCGAAAGCCTGTGCCATGGACCCTGCCAGGAAGACATTGCAATCGCAATGTTTTACGGTGACTTTCACAACCAACAGGAGCAGACTGCTACCAAAGTCATGGGAGCCATCCTCAAGCAGCTGGTAGTTAGAGGGGAAGTTCTGAAGGCTGTGGGGACGGAGGCTGGCTGTCGAGGTCTGCCACTTTTAGTTGTGATGGAGATGTTGGAGCAGGAAGTTGCTACTTTACCCCAGGTCCTGATCTCTATCGATGCTTTGGATGAGTACCTTCCCAAGCATAGGCAGGAGCTTCGCGCATCACTGGGGGATATCCTTCCGGAATCGCGGAACCTCCCGATATTTGTCACTAGGAGGCCACAGATTGAGGGAGAAATTACAGGCTACTTCCCCACAAGTGTTACAGTATCCATCAGCCCGAAGATTCACTATGTGGCGCGGTGCCCAGGGAAGAGGTTGGAGGTGGATATCAAGCGCGGCATTATGTCTGATGGCTTACGAGAGGATGCCTCGACAATTACTCCTGAAACGGTCTCTAAAATGTGTTTGTGAGTATCTACAGTTTTCCTTCTGCTCATCATGATTTTGTCTTGACTAACTGTTGTCTCTAGATTCCTCCTTGTTTCGTTACACATCGTCGCAATACTGGGGGGGGTTACTGACTTTAATAGAGGACAAAAGTTGAACGCAAAAAGAAAGAGCAATTATTTGGGGGATGCATACGAGACAGTTATAGCACGAATTAAAGAGCAGAAGGGAAGTGGATCCAAACCCACAATAGAAACCCTGGTGTGGGTACCCAACTTGGAGCGACTGTTACACACTGCCCAGCTTTGTCATGCCTTATGGGTTAGCATAGGATCCCCGTATCTAAATAGAGACAGGGTTCCTACAATCCGAGCAACCCCCGCGCACTCTATGGGGCTTATCGTGGTTGAGACATCTTCATCTACCTTTCGGCTAGTCCATTTCAGCCTGCAGGAGTATATATTCGATAATCCATGCCTTTTCCAAAGCCCACTCGCCATGATCGCCGATGTTTGCTTGACTTGCCTGAATTTTCGCTGTCTTTGCGAACCTCCCCTAACTCTGAGCTCGACATCGTTGCCAACCCCCCTTGTGGGATATTTTTCCAACGGCTGGTGGAAGCATATAGGAGGGCAGAAAGCGGGGGGTGTGGGTCCCCTGGCACTGCAGATTTCGGTTGAATTCGAACAGCATTCATCATCCCGGCTGCTCTTCCAAGGTTACCGAAGGAATAAATATTGGTTAGATCTAGGTTTTGATAACATGGTTGTCTCTGGGAGTTTTACAGGGCTCCATGGAGCGGTAAGTTCCGTGATCGTGGAAGTCACCGCGTTATCGGCGATGAAGAAATGGGATATCAACGCAGCAGATACTACGGGTAAAACAGCACTTACTTGGGCAGTAATAGGAGGTTATGAGGATGTCGTGAAGGTACTACTACCGTGGAGGGATGTTGAGGCCGATGATGTGGATACAGAATACGGTGGGACGCCCCTATGGTGGGCTGCGAAGGATGGACATGAGGGAGTGGCCAAGTTGCTATTGGAGCGTGAAGATACCAATCCCAATGCACTAGACAAGGAATATGGCCGAGCGCCGCTCTCTTGGGATACAGAGAACGGGCATGAGGTAGTAGTAAAGATGGTGTTAGAACGAGAGGATACCAGCCCCAACACCGCGGATACCAAATTTGGACTGACAGCACACTTGTGGGCGGTGGGGAAGGGAAATGAGGAAGTTTCAAGGTTGCTATTGGAGCAGGAGGATGTCGATCCCAATGCGGAAGACACAGGATATGGCCGAACACCACTCTCGTGGGCGGCAGGGAACGGCCACCAGGGAGTTGTAAAATTGCTATTGGAGCGGGGGGATGTCGATCCCAACGCAGAAGACACAGAATATGGCCGAACACCACTCACGTGGGCAGCAGGGAATGGCCACCAGGGAGTTGTAAAATTGCTATTGGAGCGGGAGGATGTCGATCCCAACGCAGAAGATACAGAATATGGCCAAACACCACTCTCGTTGGCAGCAGAGTATGGCCACCAGGGAGTTGTAAAATTGCTATTGGAGCGGGAGGATGTCGATCCCAACGCAGAAGATACAGAATATGGCCAAACACCACTCTCGTTGGCAGCAGAGAATGGCCACCAGGGAGTTGTAAAATTGCTATTGGACCGGAAGGATGTCGATCCCAACACAGAAGACACAGAATATGGCCGAACGCCGCTCACGTGGGCAGCAGGGAATGGCCACCAGGGAGTTGTAAAATTGCTATTGGAGCGGGAGGATGTCGATCCCAACGCAGAAGACACAGAATATGGCCAAACACCACTCTCATTGGCAGCAGATAATGGCCACCAGGGAGTTGTAAAATTGCTATTGGACCGGAAAGATGTCGATCCCAACACAGAAGACACGAAATGTGGCCGAACACCACTCTTGTGGGCAGCAGAGAATGGCCACCAGGGAGTTGTAAAGTTGCTATTGGAGCGGGAGGATGTCGATCCGAACACCGCAGACACAATATTTAGTCGAACACCACTATTGTGGGCTTTGCGGAACGTCCATGAGGGAGTAGTTCGGTTTTTATTGGGGCGTGAGGACACGAATCCCAACATTGTAGACCCTTATTCTGGCCAAACACCACTCGTGTGGGCGGTTGAGAACGGCCACGAGGGAGTAGTAAAGTTGCTATTGGACCGGGAGGATGTCGATCCGAACACCGCAGACAGAATTTGGGGCCGGCCGCCACTCTGGTGGGCTGCCAATAGTGGGCACGAGGGAATAGTAATGTTGCTTTTGGGGCGAGAAGATATTGGTCCCAACACTGTAGACACCTCCTTTTGCGAAACGCCGCTCTGGAGAGCTGTAAGGGGAGGGCACGAGGCGGTAGCAAAATTGCTTTTAGGACGAGAGGACGTTAATCCAAACACCACGGATACACAATATGGCGCAACACCACTCTGGTGGGCTGCCTACAGTGGGTACGAGGGAGTGGTAAAGTTGTTGCTGGAGCGTGAGGACGTTAATCCCAACACTGCAGATCACGAACTTGGTCAATCGCCGCTCTTGCGCACTGTTATGAATGGGCATGAAGGAGTGGTAAAGATACTATTAGAACGAGCGGATGTCAATCCTAACATTGGATGCACAGATTATCGTGGAAGAACACCACTCACCTACGCGGCAGAAGGCGGACATGAAGGAATCATGCGGTTACTTTTAGGACGAGATGACATAAATCGAAATCCTCCAGACCCATGTGGCCGAACGCCGCTCTCGTGGGCTGCATCTCGTGGCCATGTGGGAGTAGTCCAATTGCTATTGGAGGATGAGGATAACAGTGGCAACACTGCAGAAGGGAGTGGTCACCGAGAGGCGTTAGAGGAGGCTCTGTCGAGTGGGCATGACACGGTGGTGGAGTTGCTATTGGAACGAGATCACCCCGGCCACAACACCGCATACAACGGATATGGGAAGACACCACTCTCCTGGGCTGCGGAGAACGGACACGAGGCGGCCGTCAAGTTACTACTAGAGCGACAGGATATCAACCCCAACGCTGTAGACACAATATTTGGCCGAACACCGCTCCTGCTAGCCGCAAAGAACAGGCATGAAATAGTAACAAAGCTACTTCTGGAACACGATGATATTGATCCAAACGCTCCAGACACTCTATGGGGCCAAACACCACTCTTGTGGGCCGCAGGGAACGGGGATGAGGGGATAGTAAAATTGCTTTTGGGATGCGAGGATATTAATCCCAACGCTGCAGATAGGAGATTCGGCCGAACACCCCTCTTGCGGGCTGCGCAGAGCGGTCATGAAGGAGTGGTGGGGTTGCTTTTAGGACGGGGGGACGTTAATCGCAACACTGTAGACACCAAATATGGCAAAACACCACTCTTGTGGGCTGCAGAGAACGAGCATAAAGGAGTAGTAAAGTTACTATTGGAGCGCGCGGACATCAACCCCAACACCCCCGAAACCGGATTTGGTTACACACCACTCAGCTGGGCTGCGATATGTAGACGGAAGTGGTTTGTAAAGTTGTTATTGGAGCGATGGGATATCAACCCCAACGCTACAAACACAAGTGATGGCACCACTGCTCTCTCGTGTGCTGCCAGGGAGGGTCGTGATAAAATAGTAAAGTTGCTATTGGAACGGGAAGATATCGATCCCAACATTGCAGACACAATATTTGGTCGAACACCATTAGCGTGGGCTGCCAATGAGGGACATGAGGGAGTAGTAAAGTTACTATTGGAAAGAGACGACGTCAATCCTGACATTCGAGACTTCTTTGGTGCAAAAGCATCGAAATTAGCAACTCGGGGTGGACATAAACGAATTCAGATTTTACTCGGCGCGCTGAACCTTCCCTCAGTGTCCTTGTGCACATCGATGACCTCTCACCAGTGCTGCTCCGGGGATCGGTCTGACTCACTTCAAACCCTGTGAGTCTATCCCGTCAGTTTACTTTTCGGAGCCAAAAATGCCCTCCCGCAATCGCTAGCCGTCTTTTAGAGCAGCCATTGACTCCTTCATTATTATTTTCGTTGAAAATCACAGGCAATCACAAGGTAGTGAAGGATATATTCTTTCGTGACTTCCCATTTTGGCACTCTTAGTCTTTGGTTTCCTTCATTTGTCACTTATTATGAATCCACCTGAGCTTGCGTGAGGGCCAGGCACGAGTATCCTCACTACCGGCCGGAAATCTTTGGGGGGGATAGTGGATGATGGATCGGAGTAATATAAGCAAACGGGACTGGAGCTCCGCTGTTAGCATATCATCTCCAGAAGGATTTCTTCCAGCAAACCATTTTTATACATTCTAGTTGTGCTCGTGGCCGGAGGAAGGAGATAAGGGAGAGAAAATTCCGAATTTGTTTCAAACCGGCCCCTACCGTGTCGCAAGCGAATTCACTGCATTATAATCTAGAGTATGAGCAATATGAATTTCACCCTTCTTCAGCATGTCACTTTTCTGACATCAAAGTGACTTTTAATGTGTTTCAGGGGGGCAAGTGTTCATCACTAAGCGATCAATAAATGCATAAAATAAAATGAAACATTATTTATGAGACCTTAACACCATTCCAGACTTACTAAATCTGATTTCTCCAGTTCCGTTTCTAAACTATGGCTGAGAGGTTTTTCATATTGATAATTCTCATTGATTTCATTGATTTCGTACGAGGCAGGTTCCTGTTACTAACGTCGATCACCGGGAAGTGACACAATACCCGGATGTGACACAAGCCGGAATCAGCCACAATGAGGCGTTCTGTGGATGTATAACCCCGCTCTCACATAGGCTAAGTGATCAACACAACTACAAACCCAATGGCACCACCAAAGACGTCTGATTCCGGATACAAGGAACGCCTACAGCAAGCAATGCGTAAGAGAATTAATTCGCCGGCCGGTCAGTTCCTTCAACCCAACCTAACAGACCGCAGGCACTCGCCCGCATCTCAGGCGGTAGCTGTCTGAACTCCATCTCAACATCCAACTGCCAACCTCAAATACCCACAATGTGGAGTTGTCCGGTCGATATTCGGCTTGAGAAAGAGATAGTCCGCAGTCCCCTGGAAACCTTTTTGCTCTGTCAAACAAGAGGTCCGCTATTGGATATGGGTACATACAATGATTGAAAGGCACCACCCAAAAAAAATGCATCCCCCGGCCCATTCAAGAACCTGGCATGCAGGCGCGCTGACTTGATGCGCCGCAGATCACCGGCTCATTTCAATCCCGCAGCACGAACCAATAAATGTCTAATTCCTGTATGGCGATAGCGGTACCTGGGTGGCGTGTCGGAATATGTGTCCCCTTCGTTTTTGATTTCCTTGTACCTTTTCCGCTCTTCAAAGTTGTCTGATCTTTCTTGAAACTCACTACTGTACTCTCCTTACTCTTGTTGAAACTGTCCTCTCCTTGCAGTTGAAACCTTCGCTCTCTTCTAGTGAGAGCAAATTTTCTCTACGCTTAGTGGGGTGAAAGTTTTCACCCACACTGGTACGGTATTGATGGAAGCAGGACTTCTCATAAAACACTTGCTTGTCTAGTTAGAAATCTATATGCGAATTTGAACGTCTCTTCTTTGCTCAACTGAATTGCCCAATTGAACTTTAACTATCTTCCCTTTCTATATACAATATTTCTCCCTTCCTTCGGCCTGTAAAATAACATGGCGATACCACATTCGACGATACCTGTTGTCCTGCTGACCCAAACCACTCCGACCCACCACAACCGCCAGGTACCTGCAGGCTAGTCAGTAACAATGTTTCGAACATGCAGGTCCAGGCAATTTGGGTGTTGGGCCCGAGCCAGCTTTTCCCTTACTCACCCTAGTTAGCGTCCTGAACTTGTCGATACTGAGATCCATGTGCTGAGCTTGAGTGGCTGCCTCCTTGTTTGGGCATGTATAATCACTCGTACCACATTTGGTTGAACGGTAAGAAGTTTCTGTTAAATCTCATAGTTCTGACTGGACGTCATTATTGCCGGGCTAAAGGGAACTCTCTTGCCAAACTTATGCTAACTTTGATGTCACGGAAATGAACTTGAATTTTTAGCCTGGCCGCGATTGATCTGTACAGTACCATCTGTTAGAAATGATCCGTGATAAGTCAAACACTACAAGCGATAGACGGTATAGATTATCTGCACAGCTGATTGCTGAGTACTGAGAGTGCAGAGGAGCTTTACTGAAAGCAAGAACCAGAGAGAGAAATAGAGATCAAACAAGAGTTGTATTAAGACCAATGTTGTTCTTGTTCGGATATTGAAAGGAGCTTGTTGAGAAGAGAGAAGAGAACTAGAAACGAAACAAAAGGAAAGAGTACAAGGAGAACAAGGGAGCTGCTTAACCACCGACATCCGGGTAATCCTCATGACTGAGCTTCCGCAAACAATCCATAATTTCCAACACCATCACGGCACAGCGTTGAACCATCGAACCGGATGAACACCCCGCGTCGATCCCGAATCAAACCCCTGGCTCAACAACGGCACGACAACTTCAGAAGGAGAACGCAGGGAAGGGGGGAAACACTTAGGAACAGGACAACGACCACGGTACGGTGGAACCTTGCGGCTGAGTTGCCCATCTTGGGGTCAACCCGGGTTAAGTTTGGGACGGGCGGCACCAGGATCCGCGCGGGGGTCGAGAGTTAATGGACAGGTTACTCGTCTCGCCCAAGGTTGGACTCGTGATCCTCTAAGATCCCAAAGTGTCTTTGGGGATAGCTGAGGATAAGGAATTACACTGTGCAACTGATGATATCTTCTAAACTAGAACCTAGATTTCCGTCCGCCCTCCTGGCTGCCCCCTATCTTCTCTAGCATTTTACCCGCTGTCTCGAGAGCTTTTGCCTAATCGCCCATCCCCTACTCCTACTCTCATCAACTAGTTTTTCTTTGAATATGTAATATTTCCTTTTTGGGGTAGGGCGGGTATGTTCCTTATTTCAGGCCGAATCAGGATATTTGTCTATACATATGATGGTTTCCTCTGGTTTTTGTCCTTTAGCAGAAGCCTGAAGTAGACCTCAAGTTACTGATATCGTTACCCCAAATGTGACACGTCTAATCACACAGTAGATTGAAAAGGTATTTCACCACCCACCCCCACCCGCTATTTAGCCTCCCAACCTTCCTCTTCTCGCACGGTAGCTCAACCAGTATCTTTTCCCACCAGGTTGAATCCCCACCAATATGTGCTACAGCCGTGGCACCCAAACCACCCGGTTCAAATAGGGTATCAGTGCGATTGCAGGAACATAGTGTCTGCAGTCACCACTCTGGATCAAATACCCCGAGAACGTATATCACTAGAAGCCTTGGGAGATAACGCGATGTGGGTGTGATGCTTTCAAGCAAGGTGTGGGGTAGTGGCTGGTTGCGGACATTCTACTATTAGGAACTCGATTTTGGCGAGTGCTTCCTACATATCTCCAATCCCGTTCTCATCATGAAACTAGCACTCCCAACTCGAATTTCTGTTTCCCCTAAGGGAACTATTGATTAGCTATAAAAAATCTTCGAGGCTCTCCCCGGCGATCCCGGATCTACACCGGGTACTCCTCCCCTGGCCGGCAAGCAGTCTTCGAGAACACACATACCTTGTGTCGAACACTAGCTCGGAATCGGGAGCCTAGTTGGGTCAGCCTCGAAGGGGAACCACCCCCGGACAAGCGGATAAAACCCGTGAACATGGATGCTGATTTCCACGGGCCAGGTGTAGATTTTCCGAATTATCCCGGCGCTTTCAAACTCAAACAGTAGTGCATACCATATGGCCAACTTTGGTAATGCAAGCGGAGATGCAAGGGTGCGTTATATTGGGCGACTTGGTTTGAATGGGACATTCGTGACAGTAGGGAAAAAAAGAATAAGCGATCCGACGCAACTGAATTTCTTCCCCTGCAATCCCTCCAATCACGCCCTATCACTCACTTCCTCCGTCAGCCACCCAAAACAGAAGTCAGACATAAACACGCAGAACAAAAAAAAAAAAAAAAAAAAGACGACGGGGGATATCCAAGGAGAGATCAGTCTATCCTCCTCCATATCTTCCGGTCCTAGTAGTAGCTCCCTATGACACCTAGAGATCCAAGATTATCACTTCTTTGTCTCCTTTCTCCTTTCTCCTCCCGTTTGAACCTGCCATGCAAGAACAGGTATATATGTCCGATCTGTTACCTGAGGAACTTCCCCCCACTCGGATACCACGAACCGCTCCAGCTGAATTATGGCGGGAAACATGGTATGCGATAGCTCACCACTTGTGGCCGAATTCCGATACATATTAAGTTACAGCGAGTGGAGGAACTGTAGGGGCCGTAGATCCAACAGTGCGCCTTCCTTCTCCCATACTTTTCAGGATATCTCCACAGGAAAAGCTGATAGGATGTCCTAAAAGGACAAGGGTTTTAACTTTGGGGCATACCTCCGAACAACACTTAGTATGATTGAATCATAATATTATTATTATTATTATGTTTTAATTCGGGACGATATTCACCAAAAGCCCGCCCCACAAATCATTTCCGCTTGCTAACTAGGCTTTTGGAAAAGAAGCTGTGCCCACGGTTCATTAGGGGTAGAAAGAAAAGATTTTTTTTTTCACGCTAGTACCCCCCCCGTTCTCGTTCAACTCATGCCGGCAATGTCTCAGCTAATCAGTATCATATGATACCTTGCCGTCCTAAATGGTTAGGTTATGCTAGCCAACTGCTGTAAAAGGCTCTGGGAGTGAACTTGTACATAGCTAAGATACCTCTACACCGGTTTTACCCGGAGTTGATGACGGGGCGGATGTCAGATGAACAAACCCTGGGGACCAGTAGTACCTCCGAACCCACCAACCCATCTCCGGAGCGTCCCAGCCAAGGTCTTTCTTTTCTTTCCCGGGAGTGCCATGGGGACTCGAGACGTCGGTTTATACCCTTCACGGCTGTAAGCCGGACGTCTATATCCTGAATTTCTAGAAGCGGCGCTATTACAAAACCGGCCAAGGCACTGACGGAAGTTAGTAGTGCTAGTGAGCATAGTTCAATGTTCTACGTGGGAATTGAAACCAGTCTTGTATGAATGCTACTGGGAAAAACAGGCCCGTATACCCCAGCCCATCTCTCAAACTATGATACCAATTTCATTGCTACACAAGTCCTCATCCTTCCAGAAAAAAAAAAAATCCCCCTTTCCAGTCCAGTCATTTCAATTCCTTGATCTATCACACACACCTGAACCCGCCCACACCCCAACGCTTCTCTATTCCCCGTGTCTTGTAGTGGGTAATCCCTAACCCCCCCGCCCATCCATTTCGACACCAACCAGCCAACGGTCCCAACATCCCTCCAGCGCCCTGCTCCAAACACACAAAAGTCACAAATCGAAGGTGCAACCCCCCCGCTGCGGGACCAATCCCCAGAAGAAGCTCAAGAGTTTCCCAGGACCTAATAGGCAGCACCGAGGAGCTTTTCTCAACATTAACGTGAAACACCGAGGAGTTCACTTTCCCATACGTACTGTGCCAGCTGAGCCACGATGGGTGGGGGTCTGTTCGTATCCGGCTCTCAAGGGAGTGAATGATAGGGTATAAATTAAATTTCGGTGTGACCTCGATTGCGAAAGGCTTCTGCCGTTTCGTTGGCTGGTCCGGTTGGGTGATTTTTGGCAGACGCCGGGGCTGGTAGGACACTTCTTCATTCGAGTGCAATGCCCTGCCGAATGTATCTTGTGCTTTACTCGTGATGTCCCTACGCTTGGGTTTGCATGTAGCGCCAAGATTGAATGCATTGGACCTGCTATTGATCAATACACTCATCCTAACTATAATACCAATCTGGCTTCTGGCTTCTGGCTAGGCGAGATGTATATTTCAGGGGAAAGGGAGTGAATCTCAAGCGCCATTTTTAACAACCCATCCAACTACTCAGATCCGGATCACAGTTCCTTATTTTTTGTGTTGTTGGGCTCTGTGCTATTGGTCCAAGATGCAGATGCAGGACAATGCGGACCCGGGCGCGTTCACAAACGTCGGAACATTGCTCGAGTACCAGCAGTTCGTGATTGGCATAAGCCTTCATCTGGATAAGCAGAGACTAAGGTCCCTTATAGGCCAACTAGATGATAAGCTTAATCCAACCTCACTTCGCACGGGGACTTGACCAGTTAATCCTTCGTCACACAATTCTTGGGCCTGTCGAATCAATTTAGGGCACTGGCATGCGCCCACAGCTCGATGCTTGCAGGGATGGAATTAACGGTATACAGCATTTATCGCCCAATCAAACGATTCTCGCATGCCACCATTCTCCATCCAGTGAAAAGGCTTGATACCACTACAAACTTGGGTTCATTGCAATTTGATTTTTGCCTAATCGAAACCGAAACAGTGAGAACGAAGAAAAATGGAAAAAACTCCTCCTACTCCATCCGATCCCCGCGTCTGCATGTCCTTCAAAGTCCTTAAGAAAAAACAGAAGAAAAAATTAAAGTTCCTCGTCCTTCTCCGTGTAAACCACAGTCCACTGACGGTCGACTGGGCCGGTGCTCAGCTCGCTCCACCTATCACAATCGTCGATTTCGGATTTTGAAAGGTCGCCGTACTCGGAATCCGTGACAGACTCGCCCCCTTCCGACTGGCGAGAAATGCTGATAATGCTCTCATCCAATTTATCCACCATAAGAGTGTTCGTATCATCCTCTATTTCCTCGTTAGACATCGTAGGAATCCTGGTTGGCGGAGGGGGGCATGGAGTTATAAAGTATTCTTCTTGGGTGTGTTTTCCATCTCCCACATCTGGCGAACCCGAGACACGGCTTGGCGGGGGTGGATGCGGTGTGTAATCCTGTTCCTCCACCCCACCACTGTATCCTTCATTTCTTCCATTGGCACTCCCGCCCCCATTATCGCTGCCAGAGGGCGGAGACGGAGAAGTATTCAGAGAACCGAGCGGGCATCCTCCATCCGACACCTTCCTCAACATCACGGCTGCCCAATCCAACTCCACGTTCGACTGCCAGGTATTGCTAAGAGAAGAACTCCTGCTCCTCTTATTCCACTTATCCTCCAACCGCTTCGTCAATTCGCTCGAGCACTTCTCCACCTTGTGAACCGCGTCGATAACGTACCAACCACCGAATTCCCATCTATCTCGCCCACCGGAAATCGCCACGGGCACTTGGCGGTAAAGCGGCACAGCGGTCGTCTGAAGGCTAGACAGCGGAACGTCGAAAAGTAGGTTTAGATGTGACTTCACAAATATTTCGCGTGGAAAGTCTGGGTGTGCGTTGTCGAAGACGAGGATCCGGGCGATCCCAGGGGGTGTAGTTGGAGTAGGAGATATTGTGCTGGAATCGTTCGAGTAGAACTCATCAAGTTGCGTCCGCGTATAAGTTTGCGAGGTTCGTGAAGTCCGCGAGGTACGGGGACGCCATGGGTGATTTATTGTTCCGCCTCCTCCGTCTGTTGGCATAAGTGAATGTGAGGGCGAGACCGCCAATGTAGACATCCTCTCTCTCTTTTTTTTTTTTATCCCGGGAGTTGATCCCCTAAGAGCGTCGGATATTTGGGTTTTTATTTTTTTTAAAAAATAGAAGAAAGGAGGAAGTGGAGTGGTTGGATGATTGAAAGGGAGGAGGGTGGAATACGAAAGCTTTTGTCAGAGCGTTGGTGTTCTGGACGTTACGAGAGTTGATTGATGGGAAGGATAAGCCGATGAGGTGCAGCCCGTGTCAGTTCGCTTGGCTACAGGCTTACAGCTATCATGCCTTTACTGGGTATCATTGTGGTTACACCAAAAGCATACTCGAGTAAACTCTCAATTGTCGCCCCGCGGCGCGATTTGGCAACCAGTCACTCTTGCTGCCTATCTCAAATTGCTCCTCTTGGAAGCGCAGATACCGATCTGGTGAGTTGTGCTTTGGTGCCCACAGCTGTTCCTGCTTATTCATTACCAAGCTGATCGGTCGCGGCATTGGATTTTGAACGAGACCTATGAGCCCAGTCATATCCACAATCATGCGCAGCCAATGAGCCTTTAAGGCTCGGATGAGGGATATTCTTGGAATCTTTGCATCTCCGGGATCATGCATTCGCTGAGCCTTCTCGTGATGTGCTTTACCGTCAGTGGGTAGTCGGAAGCGCTGATTCGACCCCGACTCTTCCGGTCGAGAATGCAATCCCTCGGACCTCACTTCCCGCTAACTTGGGCTAGAGCCCAATGGGGCGTACCGGTCCCAGGGGAGTTACGATAAGATAGCGGTACCAACATTAGTCACTGAGTTCCGACCAAAATATTCAATCTCCATCCTCCTATCGAGTGACCTCCGATGAGGGTTCTTTGTGGCCCAACATGGAGTCGCCGCAAGATGGTGGGTTTTTCCGCCAAATCGTATCCGAGCCGCACAAAGCTGAGTTAATGTGTATGCCCATCGGCATCATGGGAAAAGCACAACAAAACACCTGAGCCCTGAGATGAATGTTCGAGATTAGGGAGAGGTGAATCGGTTTATCATATCTCTGGCCATTTGTCTCTGCGACGGCAGGGGTGTGCGAAAGATAAGGGGGATGCCGGCCCGTCATATTTAAGTGACCTGCTCCACGGTGTAGCGAGCTATAGCAGGTTTGAGCGACACAATGATTTGAACTTTGGTCAAGATTGCAATGGTTCCTAGTGTTCGGATGTGTCTTTCTGTGAAGGGCCGCGGAATACGTCATGAGAGTGGGGCAGAAGGACAGGCATGATGGCGATGGCAAAACGAAGATGGTTGCCTACTCGAGCACAATCACAATCCCAACAATTATCTTTTTGACCGGCAATACACGGAGAATTTCATGTCTCCCCTGTCGGCTCCTGAGATACAGATGGCTGAGGAGGAGGGGTTGACCGGCTGCCTCACTCTTCCTTGGTGGTTATCAGCGTAGGTGTGGTCATATATCTACCGGTAATATTACGCTGATTATGGTCAGGAGTCTGCACGCCTACGAAATCTCGGCTATTGACACGAGTTCCTTATCAACCTCTGTCCCAAGCGCCGGCAGGGGGCGCACAGAATTCCCAGCGTCCTGCCGATCCAGGCGATAGATCGCGGATAACGGGTCCCCGGATGTGCCTAACAAGAAGAGAAAAGGTACTAAAGGGTTAGGTTATATAAAGCTTAGGAAATCTGCTTCATGCAGCCCTGACACCAACACCACTCTAGTACTGCGTAATCTTCGTCTACCATCGACCGGTCCCTTCTAATTTGCTCCTTTCGTATACGGTACTATCTAAATCCCGTATCTGCGGGGGGTCTTGGTGTCGGTAGGGGGCTATCGGTGAGAATGTAGGTCCATCCGCTTTACCGGGACAAAGAAAAGCAGGGGCTAATAGGGGTAGCCGAGATTCTATCGATGAGAACGCTGTCGTGCTGTACCGTATGTACGAGTATACGAGCCATTATACTCGGATGATCAGCAGTACGGCTAAGCCGGGGTACGTTAGGCGGAGTTGTATGATATCAACGGGAACGCGGTTGTGCTGGGGCGGTCAGAACTAGCGCGAGGTTTTACGAGCGGGAACGTCTGAGTACCAGCTATTGTATTAGGGCGGTTCAAAACCATGACGAAGAGGAGGTAGGTGAAGATCTGTGGATGAGATTCTACCTATTGTACCAGGTGTTGAGATAGCGCGGTTAAGAGCACGGTGTCAACTCCTACCAGCATACCGGTAATTGACCGGTGTTCGTTCGTGGCTGCTCTCTGTATCAGGGTTGGAGTCTTGTTGGCCCAGAAGTTGCTGTGCTGTGCCTTTGTAGCATTTTGAGATAGCATGGGAGGGCGGTGTCCGGCGATATGTGCCGACTATACCAGTGTTGATATCTACCCGGCGTAGTAGTAGCCCCACGATCCCGCCATGGCTAATTCTGGGCAGTGAGAGGTTGCTATTTGGCTGTCTCCGTTCGTAATTGATATATTAGGATTGATGGCCCTAGGTTCCTGGTGTGGCGGTAGACTTGGAGTTCTTTAATTTCCCAAAGAGCGACAGAGGAGAGCGTGATTTGGCCGTGCTTTTATATCATGTGCCGATTTCGTAAATTGGTGCCGGTAGCTGCAATATCTCATTACGACCCTTTGTGGTATCATACCCTCTCGCCCGCATTTGTCTGCTACATTAGGGTTGATATCTCTTCGGTGTATCATAGTATAATCAGCAATTTCACAATCCCCTCGTGGCCAATTTCAGCGGCACGGGAGAGCCGTGTTCTGCCATCTTCGTCTATTATGTTAGGGTTGACGTCTTTACAACCTAGTGGCAACCTCACTAGTTCTCCAAGACCTCCGAGAGTCATAAGGGGGAGGGCGCTCCTAGCGTGTCGATTCGCTACGTTGGGGTTGGCATCTTACCGATGAAGTAGCAAACTTCACTGTTACTTTATGGCCCTTTAGAGCAGCATGAGAGAGAAGTATCTGCCCCCTTTTGTCTGCTAAATTAAGGTTGACATATCGTCAGCAGAATAGTAGCTTCGCGATCCCCTCACGGCCATTTCCAGAATGACAGAGCGCTGTTCGGCCATCTTGTCTATGGTGTTGGGGTTCACTTCTTGCTGGCCGAGAGTGGCTTCACCATTTCCTCCCGTCTAGAGTGAGCAGCGTAAAAGAGGGGGGGTCCGGCCGTATACGTCTTTCCTATTGGTTTGACATCTCGTTGGTCTAGGAGTAATTTCACTGTTTCCTCATGTCCTAAGTGAGCAGCGTAGAATAAGTTAGGGGAGTTCGACCATATCCGTCCACCATATCAGGGTTGATATCATGCCGGCCTAGCAGCAGCCTCGCGGTCCGTTTACAGCCCATTGCCGCAGCATAAGACAGTGGTGTTCGGTCGTCTTGTTCTGCTGTGTCGGGATTGATGTCTTCATAGCTCAGTAGTATTTTTGCTGCCATCTCTTTCCCATCTCTAGCTGCGAAAGAATGTGGTGTTCCGCCATACCTACCCACTGTATGAGCATTGGCCTGTTTCTAGGCTAGAAGTAGATTTACTACCCCTCATACCCACTTCGGTCGGGATAGGAGAATCAAGCCTTCTAACCGGCTGGCCCGGGTTGTCCGTCCCATAAAATCTGTTTGATTCACATTATAGCTTCCCGGTTCTAGTAGTGCGATGGCAATCTCAGCGACGTCGAGGACTGCTTTGCAATACGATCCGGAAAATCCAGCTGCACTTTTCTCAGCTTCTCCCCAATCCCGGATTTCCCTCCCATTCTGGAATAAATTAAATACCAGGATTGAGGTAGACACATAGTTGTAGTAGTATCGAACCAGCAATTAAAAACAAGTCTTTTTTTACCGAGACTGCGATCCCTCTGCTGGCATGACCCCCCAGTGCAGGGGGGAATATTCGAGAAGGGGTAGTATTTTTGGGAGGCTAATCGTGGGCTTTGCAAAGAGCGGTGAAATGGTAGTGATAGGGTATCCATGATTCACGACAGTTGAAAATTTGAGACATTTTCCGCAACCGCTCCATGGGTATAATCGAAAGGCTCATGTCATATGCGAATAAATATCCCCGTATCGTTGAATGAATCAGTCGAACTGTTGATGTTTCCCGATTTACAGTTATAGGTCTTTGATAGGACTGCAGTACTGTCTGTATCGCGGAAGTGCCACAGGACTTAAATCTAGTGAGCCATCCTTCACCCCTACCGCATCGCGCAGCCCATTGGCCTGTAAGGGCGGCTCCACCGGGGATATCAACATCAAAGATATCATGCGTAATCATGCCCGGTCTCCACATTGCTGCTTAATCCTTCCCGGATTCACTTTATAAGCATCTTCCAGATCGCCTATAGATCCCATTTGACGGAGCTTCGTTACTCTATCAAACGCAGTCGCCTTCCCCAATATCGTGTTGATGTGTAACGCAATCAGCAGAAAGCTTGTCTCGGTCAGCGAATTGTATCCATAAAAATAATCATATTATCGCTCACACTCCTGAAAAGCTCTGAGAAATGCTCTGATTTTAGGCGATCGTTCATAATACTAGATCCGGGCCTTGATAGCTTGGCCTCCGGATGCGGCTTGATAACATTCCTACTGTATGGTACTCAAGTACCGGTACAGCCACGACCGTACCCACGACGAATCTGGGCTAGTGACAAACATGGCAAGGGGGGAATCGTCAAACAAAAAATTACTCGTACTTGTTACTGATCCCTATTGATCACGTGTGCTCGAACTGTAGTGTACGGTACTATTCAGTACTCCAGTACTCAAGTACCGGTACCGATACGGCAGTAGGCACCTAAAGTCCTTGTGCAGTGCCAGTGTGCCCATTATGGCACTGCGCGACTTGATCCCAGAGTGCACTCGTACTGAGTACTCGAGTACTCTAGTGGCACCAACCGATGGCATTTTTTGGCAGAATACCGGTACGATTGTCAAGAATGGGTGAGCCACGATCACATCCATACGGACCGGTAGTTCGGGCGGCAGTTGTAGTCGGGCACCCAGTCAGGGAAGTTGATCAGCCGCGAGTCAAGTAAAAAGCACAGATACCGTACCGGTAGTCCATCTGTGCTCTGTGGTTGGCTGGATGATGACTAATGTCGCCCCCAGCATGCGACCTGGAATGGGCCGCGCGAGTAGTCTACAGGCACAGTACCCCGCACGGGGACAGTCAGTACTCGAGTATCATACTTGAGCAGTAACTTCGCAACCTTGCTCGCTTCGAGACTTTGCAGCGTTGGGGTTCATCTTCCCAACAGTTTCTCCTTTTCTCCTTTTCTCCTTTTCTCCCTTTTCTCCCTTTTCTTCTTTGCTTTTAAATTCATTTCATTTTTACAAGTACCCGGGTGGGAGTTAATTCGCGAACCGTTGTACCAGTCAAGCCGCTATATACCCCTTCAAGCAAATAAAGAATCACAGAGCCTCCTCTCCCCACAACCAGTGGGCTTAGCTGGATATCAGAAACAGCCATCCATTCATTGGAGAATGTTCACGGACTGATCCAGGTGTCCGAGTACCAGTATGATATGTGTTTTTCCTGAAGGTGGAAAGTGCGAGTACGGTATCATACGAGTACTGTATTTATAAATCTCGTAGCGGCCTACGGCGCACGGATCGTAACAATTGCAACCCGTCTCCGCGGGGTAATTTCTTTGTTAGCTTCTCCTGCCATATCTCCAGCATATTTACTCGTACAGTAACTTATTTCTCTTACATCTCTCGGGGACTGCATGAGCCATTCTGCAGTGGTTGATTGATTGGGAAGGTGACACAGTCACACGGCGTTCTACTCCTTGTTCTTATAGGATATGTTGATTGCGGCCATGCTTTCTGTTGTCCGGGGGCCGGGTAACTCCTCTTTCCTCTTCCGAATATGACACAAAATATGGCCTAGTCGTGCCATAATGGGCAGGGTGCTGGTTTCACAGATTTCAACTCGGTTGATTGGATCCTTCCTGGGTATTAATTATATCGAGGCTCTAGGATAAAGACCCCGCTTTTCCTCACCCCCCCAGAAATTTCATCAACCGACACCACCCAACAACCCGCCCTCTGCAACCCTCCAAACAGCGGGGAACAGAGGATGTCTCCATCTTTTACTCACAATCTCATCCCTTCTAACGTTTTTAATGTGCCGGATAGCTTCGTTGTTGCTGATGATCGGTCCGAAATCCAAGCCTGGTTATCGTACGAGGACGCTCAAGACTGCCAGTTTGACAACGCAGATGAGAGGCTTCTACAAACCGGGGGGTTTAGAGGCTGGTGTGGCGGGAGTCGGGGGGATGGATCTGAAAACGGAGTCTTGTTTTGCTGTGGAAATCCGGGAGTCGGCAAGACCGACATTAGGTAAGGAGAACCCCCAAGGAATGAAGGAAAGGGAGCTAGTGCTGATGAGCTGTGATCGATCCCAGAGCCCTCATGGCAGACAGCTTGTGCGGTCAGGCTATTGGGCAGGATGCTGCTTTCGCCTATTTTGACTTTGACTTCGCCACCCGAAAGGCGCAGTTATTGAAAAGTATGCTAGGTTTCCCGATAAAGAAGGTTGTTAGTGGACTAGACATGGTTCCGGAGGAAGTATCCCAAATGCTTAAAGACCAGAAAAACGTCATTGGTGAACGGGGATCGTTGCTCCCCGATATCGTTACGATGCTACAGGCTACCACGTCTCCACGGCGCCCACCTATATCCATTGACTCCCTGTGCGGATGTGTTGCAGGGCATCGGGTCGAGCTTCTTGATTCGCTGAGAGAAAAAGAAAATTTCCAGAAGTCCCCAGGCATCGGGGGACTCTACAGCCGGGCTGGGACCGGGAGGCGTCCCGCTGGATGAACGATGGCTGTGTCCGTAGGCACCAGCAAAGATGATATCATTGGATATCTCCGTGTTGGACGAGGATACAAACTCGGATGCAATGGACGATGGCCAGGAAGAAGACACTCTAGGGGAAACTCCCGGAATGATTTCGGAAGTGTATGTCGCTGCAAAGATACTAGGAATCTTACCCTCAGTTATCCGCTGACACACGTGTATTTAGATTTCTACTTGTTTCCTTAAATACCGGGGCAATCCAACGAGAATCAGCAATCTATCGTAATTCACGGGCCCGCAATGGTAGATGGGCTGGAGTTGGGAGGTGTTTACGGTGCAACATTAGGGTGGATAGGGGCGCAGGATGGGGTAAATCAAGACTTGGGATGGCAGCTTTGATGGATCAGTCGCCCATTGTCGGCAGATGAACCTTGCCACGTCCTAGCAGTCGAGTTAGGCTCAATGACTTCAATTCTGGCAAAATTCCTTCGATGTCGACACCGTTAGGTTTCTGTCAGGGACTTATTACTGTGGGCAAGGAAGCTTCGACTTTCCGCTTGATCCATTTCACTCTCCAAGAGTATCCTTCCGCACATCCCGCCTTTTCGACCAGATCTTGCTCGACGGTCGCGGGAACCTGCTTACGCTATCTGATTTCTCCACTGGCCAAGGCCCTTCCCATCGACCCCTCCCCTAACCTCCGAGGCACACCCTTTCTCAAATATCCCTCCATATATCGAAGCCCACGCGAAATAGGAATTCTCAGACGGCGCGAAATCGCTTGCGCTGAAGCTATTTGAGAAGTATGATAAACACATCAATTAAATCACCTATCGAGGGGGCAGAGTCTTGGAGTGATTATCTCGGTGGCTATCCCTCGTTCACTAGACTACACTGTCCAACCTTGTTCAAAATTGTTGCTTTGATGGAGATGATGGATTTTGCTATCAACCGAGCCGTTTTGCGGGAAACACCACCCATGTGTGATGCTGGGGATGGGCGTGAGGGAGTTATGAAGATACTATGGCGGGAAAGTGTCAATCCTAGCTCGCCGAAAAAATAGAGCCAAACACCACTCTTGTTTGTCGCTTGGAATGCACATGAGGGGGGGCGGAATATGCCTGGGATGGGGAGAGATCAACCCTGCCAGGCCGGGTGAAGGGATGCGTAGGGGTGGTAGCACTAATATGGCTCTGGAAAGCCGCGACCCCCAACACGATTTGAGGCGAGATATCACCTTCGAACATGGAAGACATATGCGCCGCTCCCATAACAGCCCCACGGACATATTCACCATCATCACCATCGTCGTCCGACCCTTTCACTCCGGTTAAACCTTCTCGTTGACAGAAATCGTCCCCCTTCCCCCGCTTCCCTTCCGGACCCGGGTCACTTTAGCATCGTCCTTGCTGTGGTTTATCCAAAAAAACCCCGCACGGCGGGAATGTATGCATAAGCCATCGTACCTGTGCCAACCTCCCTGCATATTTCCTTGCGCTTTCGAATGAGTATTGGTGACCTGGGTATAACTTATGGCTCGAAGTTTTCCCGTATAATACCCGATTTTTCTGGTTTCATTCTAGTGAAAATTATCCCTTCACAATATTTCTTGTTCTGCGATTTGCGTCTTCCTTTCCCCCACCCTGTATGATTGATGCGTTGTGCTTCGGGTGCTGTTCAGAGGGAGATAGAGAAATGTGGCGTGGGTATTCTCGACATGGTTAAAAACAACTTAAGAGCGGGGGTTTTAGCTGAGATAGCGGGTGGCTACCACAAAGACAAATATATATTACTTAGTATCATTCGAGTTTCCACCAGCATAATCAGAAATACTGCAAAGCCAAGAGTCAGTTTGAGACATAATACACAATAGCCAATAACTTCACGGAAGGTGCTTATGATTCCTAAACCCGTATCTACTTAGGCTTGGAACGAGAGCCAAAACAGTAAACCAGCAGAAATCCTCCTGGGGGCGACGAGTCTACTGTAGGAGCCTGACAAAAGAAAGCCATGAAATCCACAAGCGGGGGTTAGATAACTGTAATCTGCGGGGAGATTAAGGGCTCCGATCCACTTGGCGTACGATCGTACAGCAGATATTTTCGCGGTCCGCAACATTCGAGAGAAAACTAGCGAGCGAGGGATCCGAGATAACCTAACGACATTGACGGTAAGTGCTTTATCATATCAGTTGGGACATGTCCTTCCCGTCTTTCTACTCGGAGTCATTCCATTCAATGCGCCTGTCAGGGAATTTTCTTGTTCAACCATCTACCGCTCGCCAATGGCCCCCCCTCATATATTCTCGAGACAGATTATAGTCAAACTGACACCGGCGCTGCATACTCCGCTATGGGGCCGGTTCTATTAGGGGTCCATAAACCTCACACGGGTTTCGGATAGGTTCGGGACAAGCTGGTTTTTGGCGAAATAAAGAGCCAATAAGATCAGCCATCCCGGCAACCGGTTTGAGGACCCAGTGAACGCAAGCTAGAGGAAATGTAATGTCATCATGACATGCTGGGAGCGGGTGGAAACCGTGGTGCGAGATACACTGACTGGTTTGTAAGAAATTGTATGATAGTAAACTATATAACTTGTAAGCAACGGCAAAGAATCGTTCAAGGACTTCCCTCCTTCGTACCAATTCGCAAAGATGCTAAAAGTTACAAAGTGCAAAAAGTTATGATAATTACATTATTGGAGCGGTGGAAGATTTCAAGAGAATACTAATGGATGATCCCAACTTGGACTCAGATACCTACCAAATTCGGCATATTGGACTATCCTTGCCGAGTGGGGAGGGGAGGGGACAGCTTGCAGAGAGAGATGGGAGATGATATTGAGAAAAATGATAAGGAAGTAGGAGATCGAAAAATAAACGAGTAGGAGCTGGAAAGGCGATTGGATATAGAGCTCAAGAAGGAGGATAGGAGGATGATGGAGAAAGTTATCGGAATATCATACCGGATGGAACAATGGGGCACAAGGCCAAAGATGGAATCGAGGAAGTAATCAGAGCAAGGAGCAAGCGGAATCGGAGGAGATTTTTAGAATGCCAAGGTTGAAACAATACTTCAATGAGCAAAAATAATACTACCTATGATACTCGTATTGCTTAAATTACCTGCTGTTTGAGCAGGAGAGACTACAATCAGAGTGGGCCTTTAATACTATATTTTGTATGAACGAGCCCGTCTTTTTCCACCTCATATCCAGAATCTGTCAACATTCAATCTTTCCGAAACAGATCCAGCTATCAACGGACCTCAGACTAGTATCAGTTAGCTGCCTTTTTGAGAATAGAGATTATAAAAATGGGGGGTTTACATTGGAACCTATCATTGTAAGTTGGTGCCCGTGAGGGAACAATCCTACTCTACTGTGACTTAGCATTGCTAGTATTGCTGTCTACCTGTATAGGTATAGGATTTATTACCTGGCCCTGGCAGAAAAACGCAAATTTCATAAAAATCAGATATGTGATGCCATCTCGGGAGTCACTCCTGGGCCGTTGGCTTTTATAGGTAGTACATTCATTATCCTCAACTCTGCCCCCTAACAAAAGAAACACTTTGTAACTTGAGTCAGCTCATGTGCAGCCGTCTGACTGCCTTGGACTTGCACACCTAAAACATACGATCTTCGTAACTCAACGCTTAACCTCCTCTGCGTGCCGCCGGGAAAATAATAATAATCGTTTCCACTGCTACTGCTCACGCATCCATACAGTTAAGCGTGAGGGGATCGGAGCTGAGAAGCAGCGAGAAGTACACAGGATCCGTCTATTGCTCCTGATGCTCACTGCAGTGCGCCGAAGCCGCCGCGCGAGCTTCGCTTCCTCCGTGCTTGCTAGAGTAAGTTGATACCGGACACTACATACCAGGGTCAAAGTACGGCAGCAAAGTAACATGAGTTCTTACACGCATGTATTTCACCCCGCACCAACCCCCCGGAAGATCTTATCATGTGTAAACCAACAGACACAAGTCCCCTACGAATGTCAGCTCTGGATTATGGATTCCAAGGGAGGGAGCCCCCCCCCCCAGCCGTCACGAGAAGAATGCGATTTTTCCCAGAAACCCCGGTCTTGAGTTCCCACTCTCTAGACGGGTACCCCACCCCCACCCCCAGACTATCAACATTTAAAGAGTGACGCAACGGAAGGGATACCCCCGACACCTTCACAATTTCCGCGAATGGTGGCTTTGTCTGCCAAAGCATGACACCGGCGTACCGCTCCGGATCCACCCCTTCATCTGTGCCTGGAGAGAAGCACCCACTCTGGCACAATCGCCTCGGGGGATCATCAGTATTATCTACACTCAATCAGCGCAGCTCAATATGTCGATTCGATTCGCGGCTTTCAGTATCATACATTGTCCAGCATGGCTTCGAACGTGCTGATGATGCACTATCCCCATCTCAAATAATCCCCTCCCCCCCCCATACTAGGACTATGCCCCACTTATCATCGTCGCTAGAGCCAAAGCAGCGATCCTCAATAAATTAAAAGGGTGCAAAGTTATCTCTTCTCGCGGCACGGCGCCGCAGGGGATGTTAACTACCACAAGCTACCGGCGGGAGCCGATGCGATTAGCTCACCAAGATTTGCGGGAGAGGGGGGAGAAGTAGTGCCCTCTATGGCTTTGCTTCTCCTACCTGGGAGTTTTCGATTAACGCATCCTATATTTATGCAACCGATGTCGGCCTTATACCCCCCTTGAGGCTGCGGAAGGACAGCGTGCACCTCTTTGGGCTAAATTTTCACACAAGGTGCCTACTGAAACCTATCCACCTATGAACAAGTAAACGGGAGATACAAGAATGTAAGTTGCCCGAGTGATTGATTGTGAATAAAGTGCTTAGTACTCTGCCGTCGCAGGTGAATCTTACAAAAGCAGACTCAGCACTCGCTTGGTACTGCGCGCGGTAGAATTCCTGAACCACGGAGCGGCTAAACAGCCAGGGGGGAGAAGTATAACCAAATGAGGCGAATTACTATAATATCCCTCCAAAGTATATCCCCATTCTTCGAAACTAGACGGGAAAGGGAGAAGGTGACTCCCTGTTCTACCAAAATCTTACAAACCCGCTCCACTTCTGGTACCTGGCATCCCGGTTCCCCCCAAACCAAAAAAAAAAAATTCCAACAATCACCTCCCCCCAATGATCTCACTAGTATCCACCTCCTTCCCCTTCCCCTTTTCCAGCGCCTTCTCTGCCTCCTTAACAGGGTCTTTCAGCCCCCGTCCGCGCATAGAACCCAACACCCTCCTAGAAAAACTTCCGGAAACAGCATGCTCCCCAGTATCAAACAGCGAGTTGATGATCGCTAGTGCTAGGATGAACAGGTATACGTCACCATTTCTATACCCCACAATTAGCCACTCGAACAACAGAGGGAGAGAGAACATACTTAACACCCCTAACATAACCCTTCTTGGCAAGCACTTTCCAGGCACTAACCAACCCAACCCTAAAAGTGTACAAGAAATTGCCGCGGCCACCTCCGGAATCCACAAGCGCCCACAGCCCACCAACAAACCCACCAAGCCAGAACCGTCCCTTTGGGAGAAAGTGCCTGGGTAAAAGTTTCTGAAACAAGCAGGTCATGCCCCAGGACGTCCCGATTGATCCCGTGATGAACGTGGTTGTCAAGAGGGTGGATTTTGAGAGCTTTCCGAGTGCGCCTGCCGGGTTGCGTAGGAAAGCCTTGTAGCGAGGGAGCCAGGATATAGCGTAGACTACCGACATGAATTTCGCTATAGAGGTGAATTCAGAGGCCCAAAATGCTAGATAGGTTTTCAGGCAGCTAGGTTCTTGCGGGTGTAAGAGGGCGCATTGGAGGGAAGTTATTGTGGGGTGGGCGGGGGAGACAATAGGGGATATTTTCTGGAGGAATTTGGGGAGGGAATTTGCGTCGGGGTACAGGATTGCAGAATTGAAAGGGCTAGAGGTGGAGGGTTAGTGATTTGCCGTGAGTGACAGGAAGGCATAGCAAAGTATACGGATAATTTAACCCCGCGATCTTCCCTATGCTGTCCACAATGTCATGCGTTCCCGGCCATTGCAAATGGTCCGGATAGCCTACCGGCCGAGCTTGGAGATACTCTTTCGAATACCCCATGATGAAGTTCCCATACTCAGGCGGGAAGCAATCTCTATCAAAAACGAAAGCGTAAAGCAACTGCCCCGAAGCAATTGGGAACAGCATCCACGATCCAAACCACTGCTCCCTCCCACCACTTCGTTAGCACCACACACGCCAGAAATAGCCAAGGAGAAACTACCCAAGGTTTATTCTGAAACCGCCCTTCATCCTCCAGCCTATTATAACAAAACTCCAACGCCTTCACAAAAGTCCATGCAGAAACCGTAGTCCTCCTATTCCCAGAAGGATGGATCAGCAATGCCAACCCTGCCAATGCAGACCCAATCGGTGGTGAAAGCCTCGACAAGAAAAGTTTCGCAACCTTCGGGTGTCTCAGCCGGAAGGTGCATGCCTGAGGAAGCAACAAATTCTCCCGAAGGCGAAAGAAAAACCTATACAGCAACCGATGAGCAACAACCAGTGTGCCCAACGACAGCGAGAAGAGAAAATTTGGACTCTTGAACAGCGTCTTTCTGGCTGTCGTCTCTATCACTTGCTTCGCCCAATCATTGTTGCCGCCCTTCCGCCGTCTCCTGGCCAATCTCCCTGCACCCACATCCCACAAATTCAGTACTACGTTGCTCAGCAGGAAGACCCGGAGGCCAGCTCTGCTTGTTGCAGGGAGGGAGTCGTCGCGCCCCGACTCATAGCATACTGCATCGAACTGTGTCTTGGATGGCGTCGCGGCGCGAAGACCCCCCGGGCCTTTGAGCAATATGCGACGGCGGAGAACCGCGTATTCTTTTGGGGAGATGGCGTATCGGAGTGAGAGGATCAATAGGCGATGGGCGTTCGAGACTTCTGGGGGCGGCTTGGCCCGCTTGGACGCCGGATCCATGGAGGCGGCGGTTATCTGGGGCTGATGCTCTTGCTGATAGTTGGGTTTAGTGGGGAAGTGAAAGGAAGGGAAGTGGGGGGGGTGGAGGGTTTAGGATAGAAATGTAGCCTTCATATAATGATTATGACATCGACCCGGCGCATGGTGGAGGTGATCGATGGGGTGTGTTGTGCGACGTGGATGAAGAAGAGAGAACCGAAGCTTGTGGGGAGTTACCTCGGTTGTATCACGTGCGCGATCAGTGTTCATTGGCAATCCCGGAAGCACAGCTCATCCCCAGCCAAGGTGCTGATAAGAGTGCCTATGGTTTCTCTGCCAGCCGATACATGTATTTTGCTGCAGTTCTTGCCAGATACCGGTACGGTATTCAACTCTCTGAGGTATTCTTGGCGAAGACAAGCCAGCAAGGCGCTGTACTCGAGTACTCGAGTATGGTACAGTTCGCTGAGTTCATCGGAACCCTTTTACACTTATAAAGTGCTGTAGTGACTTAAAAAATTTATCGCCAGTGCATTTGTCTATTTTTTCACCTCATTCCAAATTAGGAGCCTTAAGTTAGATCTTAACATCTCTCTTAAAATTGCTACATGACTGGGTTTTACTCAATAATAAAAAAATACAATTTCTATCATAGCTATTTTACCTATCAAGTAAAAGAGATCTTATCAATATAACATGTTATACCTTCAAGTTTTTGTCAAACATATACCTTTTAAGCTCTTAGGAGCTTTTAAGAAATGAAATTTCATATTACTGGTAGTTTTCCTAAAGCTACAAACTACCACCTAACAACTATTTATATGGTTTTCTTAAGCAGGATATTCATTCTTATTAGAAGTATATTTCCTACTTACTCTTCAAGTTTCATGCTTAAAAAAAACAGCTGATCAGTTGAATTCACCTAGAACTCATCTTCTCAAACTTTACAGGAATAAATTTCTGAATATTCTACAATCCGAGAAGCTATCCTATTCATTCTTTAACTTTGAATACACTTTACGGTATTATCGTATATATTAAAGCTTCTTGTACTATTCCACTAGTATTCAAAAAATCTCGTTATAACTCTGACGACGATACTTGAAGGTAGATTACCATAATTATAAGAGCATGAACCTACACGACTAAAGTGATCATTAGGATAGTAATAACTAGCTCTAAATTTCAAAACCTATTAATTTTATATTTGCTAATATTCTTTATAATAGAACTGTTTCTCAGGAGACCGGCTATATCGAGATATCTGATCTATAAACTCTTCAGTTAAACAAAAATGATACGAGTATTTTTTAAATCCTAATAGAAGGTTTAAATGTAGAATAAATAAAAGAGAATACTGACTGACCTTACAATATCTATAGCCTTACCTCCTTAACATATTTCCTACTACTGGCAGTACGTAGTTTGTTATCAGACATCTTCCAATTATGCTCACCAATAATTACCTCAACTCATTAGACTGTAACATGTAATCAGAGTTTACTTGACCTTTTTTTCTTCCCTTTATTATTTCTTTCAGAAATAGATTCTGAGTCACTCTGATTCCTGTCCAAGTTTGAATCTATCAAGTGTATAATATTATAATAAAATAATATAATAAACTTGAACGTCATTATAACCTCAATTAAGTCTTGTATTGATTATATTATGTTATATACAAATAGTTTACTACATAGTCGTTATACAATAGCAAAGTCAAGGGTTCTCTCTTCTGGCACTTATCCTATATACTTTGCTCTCAGATTTATGCTATAAAAATATATTGCGAAAATAAAAATATATGACAATATTTTTGTATGTGCCAAACACACTCCTATATAAAAAGTTTTAGTTGCTATAAGAATAGCCCCGCCAAACAGGGCCAAAGTGAACTTTTTAGTAAGTAGAAGAAGAAAAGTTCCATTCCCAAGAATACTGAAAACAGAGGGGGTGTTTGCCCAATTTGATACTCATACAGTATTATACAATAAACCAGTTCCGCAAACGTTAACGTTGGAACGCGCCTTGATAAACAGCGAGCGTGAGATTCTATAAAAGCCTACACCGGTACAAATAAAACGCTACAAGCGACCCATAACCATAATCATCGCGAGTGAGCAAAACTAAATAAAAACAAACCCAGACACCCCCGGATGTAGGATACCGTATCAAACCACCAATACGATCACAGCTCGACACAGCACAATAGACCCATCCTATCAACAGGACCTCCAACGGGGAAGAAAGAAAGAAAAAAAAGTGGAAAAACAAGCGCCACCCAAAACGCCCTAATATCATTACTCCCCACGTAGTTTACGACAAGTACGCCGGGATGCCATATACAACCGGTGCCGCCCCATTAAGATACTTCAACACGCAAGATTCCCTTCCTTTCGCTACAGCCTCGACCAATGATGCATTTGGTGCCTCCAGCTCTCTCTCTTTCTTAGATTTGCCCGGCCCACTAAATAATCCCCATCTGTTGAAAACGTCCTTGGAGAATCTATCGATGTCCTTGTCCGTGACGTCCCAGAGCGTAGCCACCATTGATGGACAGCCCCCAAGCAGGTAATTAACCGGCATCCCGTATGGCTCGAATTCGCCCGTGTCTTTCAATGCTCCACTGCTACAGCCGAGGAGTAAGGCGATGCCGCACTTGTCTAACTTTTTGAGCGTACGGGCGCGGATGAAATGGGCGCCGCTTCCATGGCCAAAGTATAGCAACAAATCTCGCTCCTCCAGGTTACGCCGGAACTCCTCTTCAGAAGGAGGCCTGCCGACAATTCCTTCCCAGGTTTTCAGAGTTCTAAGATCATCCTCAAAGGCTTTCTGGGTGTTGACCAAATCGGAACCTGGGTTAAGGATGTAAGCTCCACGGGTCTTGTCAGCGTAGAATCCGGGCCGTGATTGTTGGGATGGTTCCTTCTCCTGCATCATGAGGATTCTGTCCCGGAGAGAGGCTAATGATGGAAGCCTAGATACCGAGTGGCCCCGAAGGCACGGGAGTGATTCCCACGGAAACATGTGTACCGATTTATCAAGAATAAGGATTGTGTGATCAACGTCGCTTGCTACTTCATTCGGATGGAATGATACCCCTTTGTGATATGCTGCTAAAGCCTCCGTGAGCTCCAAAACCATAACGTCGAAATCCACCTCATCGTAGGCGTTACCCTCTCCGTGGAACTGTAGGATATCAACAACGAAATAGATCAAGTCGACAAGCGCTTCATCTAGGTCCTGCTCGTCCGGCCGCCCGAGACCGATAAAGAGTTCTAATATCCGATAATCAATATTTACCCTCTTCGCCCTCCTATTTTGTCGGGAAGGCAGATGCCTTGCGAGGACCTTGTCAAAGGCAGATTTGAACTTCGCCATGTATTCCTTGTGTAGAGCATACTGGCAAAATACGCCTTTGAAGCCGCCCAGCCAGTGATACTCGATCACGCTCAGAAGATCTTTGAGCTGAGTGTCGAGTGATTCCCGCTGTTTCCACCACTCAGTCCTTGCGCCTTTGCTCGTCATATCCTTCGCATTATGAGCGCTGATGTTGGCACCTTTGACGATCTCATTGAGCTCCTCGAGCATTGACTCGTATTCCCATCGGTCCTCATAGTCGTCACGGGAATTATGCCGCGTGAGCGGAAGACGAACCATAAGCTGGCTCTGACCAGCCTGGAACCGCGAGAGGTAAAGCTCCTCGCGGCTCTCACTGAGTGAAACAGACACAGCCGCCCATTTTTTAGGTATGATGTCGACGTAATCACTCTGGAAGTTAGAAAACTCGAAAGGAGCCGATCCTGCCAGCAGTGATTTTGGAGCGTCGGGAACAGAACCTGCTCTTGGCCAGCTCAAGTCCTCAGGGATACGGCTAACTACCTTCTCCGTCTCAATCGCAGCTTTCTCTCTCTGCAAGGAAATTCCCTTGTGAAGTTCTAGCGAGGTATTAGCAACCGCCAGCGTAGCACACAGGGAAGAACCTTACCAAGGGAATAACTCGCAAATAACGGATGCTCGGGTCCTTTGCCTTTGGAATTAGTTACGGCAGATAGTAAGACGATAATTTGACTAAGTAGCGAGGCCACACTATGAGTTATCGTTGAGGATCCCATTTTAACAGCTCGAGTATGAACATTGGCGACAGCATCTCTAGCTCTAGTCAGGATCTCAACAAACTTTTTCGTTTGTTTCACTGCAGCTGCCACGCCTTTCTTAGTTGATTTTTTAACAGGACTTGACTCCCCCGTTCTAGGTGCAACACTAGGGAGAGAGATTGTGGACTCGTGTAGGACACTAAACACAGGATCAGACCCCACAAGTGAGAGCGCCTCCTGAAGTAGATGCTTGGCTTCCGTTAATCCATGTATCACTGTTTCCTGGTGTCCGACTGGCAGCTTGGATGCCTCCAGAAGCAAAACCTCGGCTTGCTCGCATTGCCTCTGCATTGTGAGATTGTGCGCCTTGAGTCGAAGTATGTTCCCCTTCTGTTTAAGCAATACAGAGCACTCCGCTGCAACCACACTAGAAATTGCAGGAACACCTCTGGAGGCTTTGGTGACCTTTGATGCTTTAGACGCTTTTGTCGTTTTGGGTTTTGCTGGCGGCCTTCCTCGACGTTTAGGTTCGGGCCCCGGTTGAGGTCCTTCTCGCAGTTCCAAGATGGCGACCTTCTCTGATAAACCCTCACTGTCGCCTGTGAGCGCACCAAGCTTTTCAATATATCTAACTGACATAAGCTGTTCGAGTTGTTTCTCTGCCCGCTCGTAAGCCCTCCCTTCCCCGGCGAAATCCCCTCGAAGACGATCCAAGTTTCCACTTGCTACTTCAAATTCCAAGGCCTCCCTGCCTCCGCCTATAGACTTGCCAGCTTTCTGTAGCATCTCCTCGCCTTCGTCTATATGACCGGATCTTATACGTAAATCCCCGTACATCGTCATTGCCAAACTGACTCTCGGGGACGCGTTGACAGCTTCAACTGTCTTAAGTGCCTGTTCAAGGTAAAATTCCGCCTCGCGGACCATTCCTTGATGCCGATAAATATTAGATGTTTGTAATAGTCCAGCATATAGCGAGGAAACTAGAGGCCATAGCAGAGGGACATTGAGGGCCCCGAACGTCGTCGATTGGACCTTCGGTTGCGGGTAGTCGGAGGTGCTTAGTGTTGCCATGCTGTCGACGAGACTATCTCTGCTTAAACTCTCGAGCCCAGCCCATGCGCGCTGGTTAAGCCGTACACACCGCCTAGCATGCGCCAATGCATCGCTAGGATTCCCCTATATAATCATCACTAGTCAATAGGATACCTAAACAATATCTACGGAGTAGCATATACCTTCTCAAAAGTAAGCAAGCTCATTACGTAGGCGGCATCTGCGATGATACGATTTAGCTTCACTCGTTTTGCAATGCGGGCGCCTGACATCCCGGCATAGTGGAGATCTTGGTCCTCTTCAAGAATATTGCTAGCGGCGTTAAGGTACTCTTCCGCCTTTTCAAGATTCCCTATATTAACAAGGTATTCGGTGTACGCCATGTGCCATTGAAGTATTGTAACTGTCGATACACTAGCCTGATCCTTCTTCATCAACGCCTGAGCCTTAGCCATGGTCATCCCAGATCTGCCGGAATATCCAAGTCGGAGATAGTGTAGCCCTATCAAGGTTTCGAGGCGAACAAGCGCATCATAATCGGCCTGCTTCTCGATCTCCCTTAACGAAACCAAGACCTTCAACACACACATTTTTAAGTCTGCCTCGCCTCTCATCTCGGAAAACTCGGCAAGCATATCAAGCGTCTTCATAATAACGCTAATCTCCTCCACCTTTTCCAGAAGCATATCCCATGATGAACATCCTTTCACAAGTGTACCCCAAGCCCCCACAGCCTCTTTGACCGACTCCACCCCGGCTTCTCCATTGATCCATTTCAAAAATGCCAAACTGACCAGACAGCCTGCGATTATGTCTTCTTTGTATTTCGCCAAATTTCCGTCTTCTGCCAAGGATGGTAT
Source organism: Tuber melanosporum (assembly GCF_000151645.1). NCBI lineage: Eukaryota > Fungi > Ascomycota > Pezizomycetes > Pezizales > Tuberaceae > Tuber > Tuber melanosporum. The sequence goes on from NW_003299106.1 coordinate 1,358,580, forward strand.
CGGTGTTTCTCTAGACCAGGAAGCAACTTCATCACCAATAACCCTGACTTCTTCAATGTTGAAAATCTCTGGATGGTCCACAGCTAGGCATAAAATCCTCGATACCACGCGGGCCCTCCGTAGCGGCATCGCTTCCAGGGGGTATGCCTCAAGCAATCTCTCTGCGAGCACACGCACAACAACCCCATCATTAGCCATCACACCGATGGCCAACTTCAAGGACCATTCAAGAAGCATCCCCCGCGCAGCTGCTGCAATTTTCTCATCGTCGAATCGGAGCGCAGCCACTTCAGTGCTCTTCCTTCGCGATGCACATTTGATAAGACTTGCCAAAACCCGTCCCACCATAGCCTCCTGCGTATGCACCTCAAACTCGCTGCCGATACGATCGCCCTTTGAGGCACAAATCCCTAGCTCCCCAATAATGCCAGTTTCAGTGAAAACCTCCATTGCCTTTAAAAGAGTCTCTTCAGCTCTTCTCCAATCCCCCGTGGACATAAACGAGCTTCCTAGGCGTTCCCATTTTAAGGCGATGTTGGCTTTGACGAGTTGGGCAGGTGGTCTCCCGTCTAATACTGATATGCTGCGCTTCAAAGCCCGAACGCTCTCCTTGTCCATACCAGCCTTCCGATAAAGCAAATGGATCTGCCAATAAGTGCTCGAAAACTTCTCGTAAAGTGTTAAATCACCTAGGGCCTCTAGATCAGATTCCGTCAATGATCGAACAAGAGCCAAGGAATCCCTCGTCAGTTCTTCCAATCCTTCCCACTGGGCGCAATATTCGATATCGAAACCTCTCCAAGCAGTAGATATGGACGTATCGATCGCAGAGACGGCAAGCTTTATGGCCTTTGTTCGTTCATCGCCTTGGCTTCCCATAGCTAGATACTTTCGACAGAATCCGACAACGCCTCGAGCAATCATATTGCAGACATCTCGAAGCTCCAACCTCACGGTCCTTGCTTCGCTCTCTTTGAGTTCTATGAACCCCGGACTTTCATCTTTGAGAAGAGCTACAAGCAAGCTAACACCGCTCCTCCTCAGATATCCGGCTTCGACAAGTAACTGGTCGAGGTCTGATCTTCTGCCTTTCGAAATCTTCTCGAGCCCTTCGACAGCAGTGCCCACCCGGTCCTTTATTCGCTGAACACCCGAGCCATCTACTAGCAGCTCTCCGTCCTCCATGACCATGGAAATCTTTAGCTCAGCCGTTGCCATCCTGACTCTGCCCACTAGCTCTAATGCAGCATCGCTCTGAACATCTGACTTTTCCAGCTCCTGGACCCATGCCCTCGTTAATTCCATGGATTGGGTCATCAGTCCAGCCTCGAATGATAAACTAGAGAGAATCCTCGTAACCTCAGGCGAGTAGGAGTGCGATGCACCCTCAACCCTGAGGAACCTCCTCACAGCATCCGCTAAATCCCGAACAATGCCGTATCGTTCCCGCTTATTGCTATAGTCTTGTGTGCGTCGAACAAAAGCTGAAGCGTATCTCCTCCAAGACTCCCAATGCTCCTCTCTCACCTTATCGGTTATCTCTGTGAAGTTAGGTTGAAGAGTCAACTTCACGATGCTACACTGTAAAGCTTTGGTCTGGAGAGCTAAGGCGGCTCTAGGAGAACAGGATAGTTTAGCATTGGTCGCTACAGCATCGATAGAGGTAGATATGGATGGCGCCATAGAAACTAGTGTATAATGAAGAACATTCAAATGTGCGAGAGCTTTCTGAAGAGAGGTTCCGGCCAGAGCACGGATAACGTTGAGCGGATTGTGCACTGTAGAGGAAGAGAGTGTGGGTAAAACGGCCTGGTATATCAAGTTTCAGTGAGTGAAAAATCAGCAATGTCAGACGGGGCCCACAACTAACCTCCACCAGTTCTGGCCTTTTCAGTCCCGCAATACATCGTAATATTCCCAACTGACAAGATATAACCAAAGGAAATGCAGGACTCGAAGTAACCACATCGTCAAATTCCAATAGTTTATCAATTGGCTCCTTCTGCGCCTTTGAGACATTCCTACGCGAATCTTCTTTTTCTGCCAGAGCCACCGCCGGCGTCGGCTTGCCCTGTTTTTCACTTCCGCCCCCACTTCTCATCGCCTCTGCCAATGTCCGCTTTAAACTTCGTGACTCCTTCAACCCCAATTCAAACATACCCAACTGTATTAACTTCAATATAAGACTATTCTGTGCATTCTCAATTTGCAACGGCGCAATGTCGAGTGCATTCGAAGACCCGGATATCGAATTCAAGTATGAAATGGCTAGTGAACAACATATTGCGAGGTTCTCAGTTGCGTCTGGTCTAAGAAGCGTAGGCGCATCGTTCCGATTTGACGGTCGAGAATGCGAAGAACGAGCTACCGAGGTCTGCTGTTGTTTCTCTGTTTTCCGAACTGGTTGATCCTTCTCATGTACTTCTAGTACCGTAGCTTTCGGGTCCTTCTTCACAGCTTCGCTAAGATTTCGTAAACTGGTATTGATAACCTCAATGGCCAATTTGTACCGATCTGCAGTCCTAGATGCCAACGTTACCGCAACTGAAGCACTCCCTACGGCCACCACCGTCTTTTGAGATCTCGAGTTCGTTCGTGAGTGATTGGTTCTTGTGGACACTTTTAAGGTTGCGGCAACCATAGATGATGCGGGAGCGAACAGGGCCTCATTCAGCAACTTCACAGTGGAGGCCGGACATGTCTCAGCGCCTAGAGATTGTTTGATCTCGTCGTACGGGTTAGAGGAAGCTGCTATCTTGGAGGACATAATGGCCCAGTCGGTGCACTAAGGGGTGCAGATAGTGAAAAGATAAAAATCCGTCCAGTTCGTCCGTATAGGTGTATAGGTGTTGTTATGTCCCAAGGGTGATTGGGGAAAGTGGTGAGTTAAGTAGACGAAAAGATCTGTGAGTGTTCTTCGAGGTTGAAAATCTGGAATTGTAGGGTTGGCTCAACCAGAATAAAGGAAAACAGATGCGTAACGTGGTAGCCGCAGGGTGTGTTCATGTAACCGGTGTTTGCGAAGGGTCCGGCCCCCTGGTTGCTATGGAAACGTAAACTGGCCAGATCCCATGGTTAAAGTCCGACTCGTCGGTTCGCTTACCTATCGTACTCAGAACAGGGGAAGAGCCAAATTTACTTTAGGCCAGGAACGAAATGACCGCCCTCATTCGGTCACCCCCACCCGGCAATGTAAAGTATCCGGACACTTTGGCGACAAGACAGGGCCAAGGTGTCTCGATACTTTGTAAATTTCCAAGCACTGCTAGATATCACCGTTAGATCATTGAAAATACCCGGTACCCTATCCTCACCACATCCCCCAACAGTAGTGGTATCGACTCCCCGTACCACACCACTTCGTTTCCTAACGCTATTATGAAGGATTACCCTCGACATCACAGGCCCAACTCATTTCTTCCTCGAGGCACAAATGCGAGCTGGTAGAGAGCTGATCCGGTACCTAACCCCCCGTTGTCATCACTTTAGCTCCTCCACACCGTCGGTCAGGTGGCCTCCCAGGCATTAGCCCTTGTTAAATCCTTCCGATACCTAGAGCCAACGCCGGTTTCGGCGCACTCGAACTAGGCATATTAACTAGAGATATTATTTACCAGCACGATGTTGAAATCAAGGTTTCAACCGTTTGGCATTAAGGGTAGTGTACTCGTACAAATAATCACATATAGGCATGGCTCTGCCTCTACCATACACCGGTAGAACAATATTGTTATTATGATATCATACATTGTGTAAGGTACTAGGTCAAATCGTTTCGTCCATGACCTTATTACACCAAAAGTTGTCACTTTCATCACCTTCTCTCACAGCACACTGGCTATGAGAACCTGCCAAAAATTGGTAGAGCATCAATAAGCCTGCAGGTAAAAAGGAAAATTTTGTGGAATTCCTAAAAATTATAAATTGGTTGGGAAAGTGTCGATTCAGTGTGAAGTATTGGTTGCAATGTACCTTTTTGTATGGAGCCATATACAGAAATTTAGGTCACTTTTACACTAGTCAACGCAACAGTAAATAATGAAAACAGTTTTGATCACGCACAGTTCTGGTTCAAGTGATTTAAATAGGTAGTGATTGTCAAGTTGATAGATCAATTTAAGGTGTTTTCAGGAAGGTAGCGTGGGTAATTGTCTGTTTGAAAGTGTCTAATTTTGGTGTGAAACCTGAGTCGGACGGAACGTTTTGACCTGGCACTGTAGTATCATTGTAGACTATCATAGCTCTCTTCCCAGCTGTGTAGCAATACTCGAGTAGCGGTACGAGTACTTATAGCAGAACTGACTACCGGCATTTTAAGACGAGAGATGTCGGTCTAGGGCCTCGGCTTACTGTGGGTGGGGGTGTGGCGTGCTAGCGCAAGGAGAAGGAGTGGGAGCCCGTCTGCGCAATGCTGGCATTGGCATACAGTAAATTATCGCACAGCACCCCCGCACCCTCTCGAGGACACAGCACGAGTTATGCATACTGAGTACAACACCAACTCTGGACACGAATTTCTTGTTGGGAATAGGTTGGGAATAGTACCGAGGGGTTTTTTTGAGCCAATCTCTGCTTTTCTTGTACTTAAAACTGACAATCTGCGCAATAAGGTATGATCAGCCTTGGGGCGTAGGGCTCCCTGCTGCTTGTGGGCCTGCAGAGCAATGGATGCGGAAGATATGATACTTCTCCTTTTTTTGCCCCTTCTCAAGCGCTCGAAGTGTATTTGGCCTTTTGCTCGCTCTCGTAATCGCGCCGGGCTCGGGGAAGACCTCAAAATGTTAGCGCTACTTCCTTATCCGCCCGAGCTGGCGATGGTGGGTTATAGATAGGTCTGGAACCCTAGCCCTGTCCCACATTTGGGGTTACGTGCGAACAATAGAGTACGGCGCGGTACTGTGTGCCGGGAGCACTGGACTTGCCGCCCGGGCTCCTGGCGGCGACTTATCCACTCCCCTCAGCGATGGCCCTACCGGTACCCAGCAATTTTTTGATTCATTCCAGCTGGTGCGTTGAACAGTCTCTCGGGCCCTACCGACTCATCCGTATAGTGGGGTGTTGTTTCTGCAAGCCAGTTAGGTACTGCACAAGCACCCGAGTACAGGTGAGAATCAAGGGGCACAAGCGATCGCTGACCCTTGATGAGACTCTTCGAAAGAGGGCTTTCTCCATGGTCTTTCTGGAAGGAAGCCTGTCGCCCGACTGAAGTGCTGTACTCGCGCTTGTGAATTATTTTGCTTTTTGGTCCAGCCCACCTTCCATTCGCATCTGTATCGTCTCCTACACTTTCCTACGGCCTTTTGCTCGAAGCACATCCAACCTTCCCCCCCGGCCAACCCAGGGGCGAGTGTTCCTGATCTTCTACCATCGTTTTTGCCTCAATACATTTTGTTCATTCCTCAACTGCCATGAGTGTACCTACTCCAAGCAATGCGGCTTCCGTTCGGACTGCCTCTGGCAGCGCCGATACATGGGGCACAAAGGTCAGCGCGAGAAGTAGCAGAAGCTCTAGGGAAGAACATAATCAGCTGCATGTCGAGTACATACTGGTCGCCGAATTCTCAATCGATAAGGGTCCGACAATGGAGCATCAATACCCGAACGCTATAAGCGGAGACGAGCAGTGAGTTTTACCCGCCTTCCCCACCAGCCCCTTTGGTACATATGACACATGTTGTAACTTCAATTTCCACTGTTCCCAAGTCTTCCATCTGTCCTCCCTCATACTGTATCAGAAGAAGAAAAAAGTATTTTTTTATTACCTGATTTGTCTGTGGCAGTAATCAATTCAACTTAATTCGGAAATCGGTTGGATACGCAAATGGAGAGTTTTTGGGTGCTAACTGTGTGAAAAAGCATGTTGGCCGAGCTCATGCTACCTGATCAAGCTCATGTTCGCTTTCAAGACTGGACCATATTCTTTCTACATAAAGATGCGGAACAGAGTGAAGATCAAATGGACCCTACAGGCCATGCACCTCTGATCTATGTGCTCAATTTGGTGAATACGAAGCATGACAAAGAGGCGAAACGGTATGTTTCCTTTTTTTCTATTACAGCCTGCGCCATTTGATGAATGCCCCAAACTTACAGATAATGCTTGGTTCACTAGGGGCGCAAAGGTAAAAGCCATGGCTATCTGCACACGCCACTCGTTCCTGCATATTTACAAGGTGATTATAATAAGAATTTGCATATCCGGGGATAATTATATTAACAATATGCTCACTAGCCAATTTTATTGCTTGCGCTCGAAGAGTACTTCAAATCTCCAACTCTTGATACTCTGGCCGAGCTCTTTACTGCTGTAAATAGTATGGACCTTTCGCCGATGCCGCGTTTGTCAATATTCGAACGTCAGGTCCTCGCTGCAAGTGATAAGAAAGAAATGTTTTCTGAGAAATTTGACGAAATGGCAATGGCCTCGCCAAACGCCGTGGTTCACCAAATGAGGTCGCCATCGGCCGCTGGCATGATCACAGCTAGTGACCAGGATGGTGATTTAAGACCGACTACATATATCGATCTGGCACCTGGCAGGAACAAGATTGTGAATGGAAAAATCACTATTAATCGAGATAGCCATGAGTTTGAAACGAAAGTTGTTTATAACGGCATACCTGTGCCTATAAGGGTTCCGGTAGCTGTTTTACCAGAGACTGTCGGTGATGTAAAGGAATCCCTCTTTCTCCTCCCTATCCTCTGATCGTTCATATCGTGTTTGATTGACATCTCTAAGTTCTCGTTGATACAACTCATTACCACATTTTCGAACCCTCATTCCCAGAACCCCCAGCCGTTCGCGCTTCATCCGCACCTCACAACGAATGGCCCATACACACATCCCATAATGGTTCTGGTTAATGGACTACTCACACAAAAGAGAATTGTGTTTCTTAGCCATGGCCGCCCTTCCGGAGATGTTGCGGATCATGTGCTTGCCGCGTGTGCTTTGGCATCGGGAGGAATTCTAAGAGGATTCACGCGTCATGCTTTCCCTTATACCGATCTCTCCAAAGTCGATGAATTACTACTGGTTACTGGTTTTATCGCTGGTGTCACGAATCCAACGTTTGCCAATCATCCTGGTTGGTGGGATATTTTGTGCAATATTGATACTGGCCGGGTGAAAATTTCTCCAGAAATTAAAATGTCTGGGCAATCTGACGGTGCTGCTGTCTTTGGAAGTATGACCAACATGACAGGAAATGTTGATACTGGCGACAATCAATTTATGGACGATATTTTGCACTGCATCTCGTCAAGGTTTGGCGAAAAGGCTGTAAGGGCTAGGTGGAGGGATTGGGTCGTAAGATTTACACGGATGGCCGCTGCATTTGAGGAGATGGTTTACGGAGCCAGCGCCTTATGGATCGGTCATGAAGAAAATCATGTCATCCGTGGTCATGGATTTGTTTGGCCTGATGAGCAGACCAAAATTAGGGATTTAACTGCCAACATGGCCAGGATCGAGGGGTGGCGAGGAAGTCGTAGTTACCATGCGTACGCCCAGGTGAGTTTCTGGCAACTCTAGTCTTTATTTTGAATGCACAGCACCTAATTGACGAGACTCGAACAGGATGTTCAACAATTCTATATGGCGAAGCCGATTAAAATTTTGGATTTGCACCACCACATGGATCGCCTAAGAGCTCTGAGAATGTCTCACGAAGACTCGGGGAAAATATATACTGCGCTTAAAGATTATGTTATCGAATATGAAGAGATCAATCAAGTAGGTTCCGTTTCCAAGTTTCAAGTCAAAAAGCGTCTGACATTGTTAGCTGCTTTGTGTGATTCCTGAGAACCAGGGCGGACTCTTTCCTATCGCAGTGGGTCTCTTCCATCCGGTTCAGAAGGTTCGGTTTGCAGTGGTAGAACTCCTTGAGAGAATTAGCACGCACATGGTAACCAGGTCACACCTTCAAACCCTTGCGGTCAACTATAACTGATCGCCATTCATTTAGGCTGGCCGGCATTTCTTTAGCTCTTTAAACAAATTTCAGAAACTCGCCTTCATCCGTTTACAACAGGAGAAGATGAGTACGGTGGAAAGTCCAAATACGGGTCTGACGATGGCTGGGCTCGGCATCGGAGGGGCTACGACCAAGTCATGATCAGAGTGGGAGATTGGGCGAATGAATGTCTTTTCTTAGCTGCGAGTAATGCATTTACTAGGATTTCAATGGCTTTTTCTATTAGATATCACGACCCGAAGATTATTTTAAAATGATAACGAAATCAATTTCTCTTTAATGCCCAGTGATGATTCGGTTAGTAGTGAATGATCTTGTACAGTAGATAGGAAAGAGGAAAGAAAAAGTGAGCTTACAGCCCTTTTTTGGGTTACCTTGTGGGTACTTATGGGGAGGGAATAGTATCATATGGGGCTGTATTTGAGACGCGAGATTTTACGAGCAGTAATTTTGGCTAAACGTGTGGTCACGTGGGAATGTTTCCTTGTCAGACCCATTAACGGCTAGCCCTTGTTTAGGTGGCCAAAGCTTGATTCTAATCTGGTCCACTGCCCCACCATCAGTTTTTCCTGGCGCCAGCGAGCAAACCGAGAACAGTTGCTCGAAATCAGTAACTTATCAGTCAATCAACATAGCAGTCTCCCTCGACAGCAACAGAAGAAAGGAGAACCGACAGCTCAGTGATCAACATCGACCCCCTCCAACATTATATATTATCATACTATTTTTTTCTGCCCTTCCTCTATCACCACCACCACCCTCTTTTAACTTTTGTGCTACCAATCTTGAGTGTAGTTTCTTCACAGAGTCAACACACGAGAGGCGTTTAAGCGAAAACGGAAAGCACACACTGGGAAAAAGAAAATTCGATACTCTTTCGTCATTTCTTCACTCACCACCTTGGATCCTTCTTTTTTTTCCCTTTCTTTCTTTCAATCTCCAGCTTTCAACTCGTTTGTCCTTCGACGTTCAAATTTATCGCATCTTTTTGCGGGGGGGCTTTTTGAGCTGTTGACTCACCTCCGCCGGACTGCTTGCTATTGAAGCAAAGCGGAAGGTGGGGCAATTTTTCAACCCAGCAAGCACATTAGTTATTTCTATTAAGAGTTTCTACAAATATTACCGCCATAGCAACGGGAAGATGGACGCTCAGGTACGTACAACACTTTAGGATACATTTTTAATTCTGAGAACACATGGACTTCTAACGGTTTGCCGTATTTATAGGTGGAAAATGCCGTTCAGATTGCGTATAATCCTGGTGCCGACCCACAAATCAAGAGACAGGTCTGTATAGGCTATAGAATTATTTCGGAGCTCTGCTCGCTCATGTGCAGAAGATGCTGATTTGAGAACCGTAGGCTATGACCTTTCTAGAGCAGGTAAAGCAGTCATCGGATGCCTGGCAGGTCTGTCTCCCCTTGTTTGCACGGGATCCGAAACCCACCGAGATCGTTCGCCACTTTTGCCTTGACGTCCTGAATATTGCCGTTCGGCGCCGGTTCCATCAAACCGACGACCAGAGCCTCAATTACATTCGGGAGACCCTGATGGATTATATCAGGCGGTCATACTTTACAGGGTCCGGCGCCCCTGACTCCCCCGGAATTCAAAACAAATTGACACAAACTCTGACATCTCTCTTTGTCTCCATGTACACGACAACCTGGGGAAGCTTCTTTGATGATATGCTTACTCTGACTTCTTCCTCTAGTGAGGCTAATGCTCAGGGGAATCGAGACAATTACTTGGGCGTAGTGTTCTTCTTGCGCATCGTGGCTAGTGTGCACGAAGAGGTTGCGGATATCCTCGTCCCACACACTATGGAGGAGGCCCAGAGAAACACTCAAATCAAGGATGTTGCTCGTGAACGTGATGTGAGAAAGCTAGTGGTGGCTTGGCAAGAAATTCTGGCCCAGTGGAATGGGAGTGATAAAGGCATTGTAGAGATGTGTCTAAGAGTTGTCGGTCGATGGGTTAGCTGGATTGACATATCGTTGGTTGTCAATGAAGTCTTACTCGGAATGCTGTATAACTTTATACTCGGCGAATCTAGAGTAAGAGACGCTGCTATAGTGACTTTGGCCGATATTGTCGGAAAGAGGATGAAAGGCACTGATAAACTAGAACTAATTGTCTTTCTGAAGCTTGGGGAAATTGTGGAGACCTTGGTCAATTCGCCTGCGTTGCAAGCTCATGGGCAACCAACATACGACCTTGAACTTGCCGAAGGTGTGGCCAGACTAGTCAATAATGTGACGACTGATATCTTGAGAATATTGAATGATGTAAGTTGTTCCGTAATTGCTTTTGTTTATTAATCCATGACCTAAACATTACCGCAGGATTCTCTTGATATCCAGGTTAAACAACGGGCTGAGGAGCTTTTCCAGCCTTTCTTTCCGTTTCTCCTTCGCTTCTTTAGCGACGAATGGGACGAGGTTTCGCATGCCGTTTACCCCTCTATGCTTGACCTTCTTAGTTTGCTTAGAAAGGAGAAGCGTATTACCGGGACTCTTTCGCATGCTCATAGTCTGATGCTATCACCCATACTTAATGCGATTGTTTTAAAAGCGAAATATGATGAAGATTCAGTTTGGGGAGGTGAAGACGACGATGAAGCTGATGAGGCCGAGTTCCAAGCACTCCGAAAACGATTGAAGACTTTGCAGGACACTGTTGCCGCCATTGACGAACAACTTTACATCAATACATTATCCAGCCTTATCGGTACCACATTTGATAGAGTGGCGGAGGGTGGAGTTGCTGCTGCTGATTGGCGAGAGGTTGACTTAGCCATGTACGAGATGTTTCTCTTTGGAGAATTGGCTATGAGGAGCGGTGGCATGTTCAATAAGGGGCGGCCACAGGGGCTAGCGGCGGAGGCTCTAATCAGCCTAATGATCAAAATGATGAATTCTGGTGGGACTCTTAGATCTGAGCCTTCCGGCGGAGGTAGTAACATTTTTATAGGTATCGTGGCGTCTTCACATCCGGCTATCAAGCTCCGATATATGGAAACAGTTGTTAGATATGCGGCATTCTTTGAAGTTCATACCACTTATATACCAAAAGCTCTGGAGAATTTTGTGGGGGGTGTGCACGACAGCCATGTGCGCGTCCGAAATAGGTCATGGTACCTCTTTTTTCGATTTGTCAAAACTCTTCGCCAGCACATCGGTGGGGTTGCCCAAGAGGTGCTGGAGGCAATTAGCGATATTCTCGTCATAAAGGCTGAATTGCCGCAAGATGCCGGAGACAATGAGATGTCATCAGACGATGCACAGGGTGAGGATGCTACCTTTGAGAGCCAGCTGCATCTCTTTGAGGCGGTCGGTTGCCTCTCATCCATAAAATCCGTCGCACTTGAGAAACAAGTGCTTTTTGTGACAACAGTCATGACCCCGTTATTTAGGAACATGGAAAGTACCTTAGAGGCGGCAAAGCAAGGCGATGCCCGGTGTGTGTTGCAAGTTCATCACATCATGATGGCTTTAGGTATCCTGGCTAAGGGCTATGCCGACGGAACTCCTGGCCCTGGTGTTTCCGCCTCTGTACCTAACGAATTAGTGGTTCGGGAGTTTGAAAATGCCTCAGAAATTATTTTAGTGTCCCTAGAGTCTCTCCGTAACTGCCCAAATGTCCGGGATGCCGCCAGGCGTTCTTTCTCTAAGATGGTAGTAATTCTGGGACCGAGGGCTTTGCCTACATTGCCAAGGTGGCTTGAGGGACTCCTGGCAGAAGATTCAACAGCTGAAGAGATTTTGGTATTCCTGAGACTTTTGAAACAAATTGTTCATGGATTTAAGGTATTTTTCATAAATATTGTTGCAATAGCTTTTTGGGGGTGCTAACTTTGGGTATAGTCGGAGTTTTATGATATTCTGAATTCTCTGCTCACCCCACTGTTAAACAAGGTATTTAGTTCTCTGGGACAAGAGGCAACTGGAACCGACGATGAAATCCAAGCGGCAGAGCTGCGGAAAGAATACCTTGACTTTTTACTTGTTATTCTAAACAATGACCTCGGTCTTGTGCTCGTCAGCGAAGGTTATACTCTACGAGCTTGTCTTCTTCACTAGCTAACTTGCTTTTAGTCAACCAACCAATCTTTGAACAGCTTATAGGGACAGTTCAGCATTTCGCCAAAGAGGTCAATGACCTCCCGACATCTAAGCTCGCATTTTCTGTGATGGGGAAAATGTCAATTGTCTGGGGGCCTGCTACCGACTCTGCGAAGGAACAAACGAACGGCAACTTGAAAGAACAGCCACTTCCTGGATTCGACACATTTATGATTAAGCGTTTCTCATCCCTTTGCTGGGAGGTTCCAGCGATGCCTGGCTTCCGTCCAAAGGATGCTCAAGCAAAGATGGTTCTTGGCGAGATCGCCGCCCTACAGAATATTCTTTACACTAAGCTCGGGGAAAACTTTATTCAGTATTTAGGAACTGTTTACTTTCCATCTGTCAACCTCCCCCAAGGCCCTGCCGAGGAGTACCTGGTAGCGCTCAGACAGATGGGGTTCAAGCCCTTCAGGAGTTACTTTCAGGTAGACATTCAGTGCACGTGCGATTCTGGGGAATTGATTTGCTAATGAGCGGAAATTGTAGAAATTCATACAACGAATCAGTGGCGGATAGTCAACTCCTCTTTTCCCTCGCGATTAAAGGCAACCGGATGTCTTTAGATTGCTTAATTATTAATCCTTGTGTGAGAATCTTTCCGCCAATTAACTCTCAATTCTCTTCGTACTCGTTAAATTTCTGTCCCTGTCTTTTTGGTGTCTTGTGATTATTTTTCTTTCTTTTATATAGTTCTCAAAACTCTCTAGGTACAGCTAGACGCGTGCCCAAGACCTGCTATTCTTTTTCCTTTTTTTCTTCTGGTGAAAGTGGACAAAATAGGGTTATGATCTTCTCTTCGCCGTCCGCTTTTTCTTATATTTAATCCTAAAGAACGGCTTTTTTTTTTATTTCTTTTGTCTGCAAAGTTCAGAATAGATTTTGAGAAAACTGTTGCTTGATCCTGTTATAATTTTTTTTTCCTAGTTTCGGTCTTTTGTGTCTATTATCCCATTGATTCTGAGGGTTTGGGTGATTGGTTAGCTGTTTCTATCTTGGGGACTTTCCAGCTGGGTAGGGATTGGTGGATGGTGGATGGATGGGTGGATAGATAGAGGGTAAATACAGGTACCGGTACCAGTTAAAATATTACTGAACTTGGGCTGTGCAGCAGAGTAGACACCTTTTTTTTGGTCTGTTATGACTCAAATTGACTTTCCGAGGAACACGATATTTCAGAATCAGGTTTCACAAATAGTTTGAAGTGCCGTGCACGTTTTGTAAATCACGCTATGTCAACACTCCAAGTGATTTCTCATCAATACCATAAACCAATAGAAATATGGGTTTCGAGTATGGCACTGGGACTGAGGAAATTGATATCAGGAATGTCAACAAAAAAAAGAGAGCTCTACCAGTGGTAGTCTGACATCATCGAACAGGGTATTGCTGCTCTACTTGTCGTGATTCTAGGATGATATCCAATTCCTTCCTCATTTGGCATCATATCAAGAGTTTCTCAGCACGTTTTTTCACGCAAAAGAATTCCACTAACTACGCCTACATTTCACTTGTGTTGCATGGAACTTGCAATGGAGCAAGCATTGCATACTTACAGATCTCACGGTGTATTCCAGCGTTTTTATGTTTTGACCTTTCGGTGTATGGGTTGGGGTTCGGAGTTTGTGTAATTGGGGTTTGAGTGGGTCAATCGGGACAAAAAGGCAACTGACGGAAGTAAAGTGACTGCCATGCAGGTGCCGGATCTCCGCAAACCATAGTGGGAATGTCTGTTCAGGCAAATACTGAGCGAATACCGTCGCCTAGACTCCTAAGTTCCTTTCAGACTCCCCCGGGTCCTGTTTTCTTTTTTACTAGTACCAATTGCTCCGCCGTATAGTGCTGATTGGGCAGTCCGGGTCCGGCCTTTTGGTCTATTTTGTGGGGGCAGGTTCAATTCCCCCTACTGGGTAGTGTTAAACATGAGGGGGAGGGGGTGGGGGGTAGCGCGAACCTCAACTCGAGCAACCACTGCCAGATATTCTGTCGGCCAGTGGTCAGTAGTAAGGTTGCATGTTTGGTGAATCAGTTTATCTGTGTGCTCGGGGTATGTGCTGTATTGCGCTATATGACACCACCTGTCGCCACAAGACTGTAAATCGATCATGGAGTATCACTCGCGCAAGGTAGTGTTCGAAACTTATGTTCCTTTTACATCCGAGATGGAAGTGACATGCTCTTGAGTCAATGCAGAGAGATCCCCACCACTAATAGTTATCAGGGACTGCTCCTACACGATTCCCTGAGCGCCTTATTGAAACAGAATGTGAGTGGCGACTGCTCTGTCCTTTAGCGCCCCACCGAAACATAATGTCCCGCATTAAGAGTGCGTGTTCCGAGGGCTGGAACGTGACATGTAGCGCACGTGCACAAGTATCGTGATATCATGGTTCGACGGTTTGACCACGAGCATATAAAGGCCGTCGTTCCCCCCCCCCCTTCCAGCGGACAACATAGCAGCTCCTTTCCGACCTTGTTTTAATCCCTTGACAGGGGTTTCGGCAGAACACAATAGTACCTACATTATTTTTGCAAACTGCCGGCATTGGGCGTGATACGTTCGTTCATTTCTGCTCGTTAATGCCCCTTGCCGTGTGTACACGTGAACTGTGCTAACCACAGAGGTTTTTCGTATCTAGCTGACCAAGGAGCCGGATTTGGGTACGGATTTGGGAATTGTGGGATCACATCGATTATGTTGCGACTACATGGAAGCCAGCAAGCACTTTTCCGCGAGGTCCCGGGAGCGCCAGATAGATATGCCTGATATGCCTCTATAGACCAGTCCAGCGTACAGGGCACCTTCTCTTCGAAACATCTACATGGAAAGCCCGGTTGCAGTTTCTCAGTTGTTTACTGCTACTCGTTGTTCTACCAACTATATGGATTTTTTCTCCAACCTGACAGCGTTGTCCATGGTATCCCCCTGGCACTACGTGGCATATTGTGGCACCCAATTTTGAAAACCGGCAATGGATTTGCTATGCCTGGAATCAGCTATCGTCCTTACCCACGAGACTGGACGACAGCAGATAATGGTGGTGCGAGTGCCAAACTTCAGGGACTGCGTCGGAAACCCAAACCACTGGCCCGGCACCTCGAGAAAAAAACAAAAAAGCCACTTACGTACATGATTTTACCGGCTGGTTGCAGCTGATATATAGTGCCTGGGCTCACTTGTATCCAATTACCATGTACCCTCATAAAAACCAATGCGGACCATAGCTCCGAACTCCTCTTTGAAAAGAGGATAAGAAATAGTTTATATTTGGCCAAACTTTCAGTTCTACTCCATAAGGCTGCAGATGAAGTAGCTACATGGGGTCAAGTATCTATATATGGGCCATCCATGTGTCGTGCATCAACACATCAGAACAGCCAGTTACTCAATTTGGAGAAATTTCAAGATTCATAAAGCTTAGTTCCCTCCTTGATCCCATTCCCCTCTCTCCCTTCCCGAGATGAACGGTAGGGAGATGGAGGGGTAACCTGCATAATGACCAGGTTAGAAAAAAGCTAACTGAACTGTCGACCTATGCACGCTATAGATATGGCAGATCATTGATTTCATTAACTTCGTGATCCCCCCGATACTCCCAAATACTCCGTCTTGACGATCAAATAAACTAGTCCCAAAGGCCTGTTGAACCGATCCGAGGATTTAGTGCTCGCATTCACAAAAAATGTGGGTGCTTTTTTGCACGCAGGGAAGGGGAAAACCTACCAAAAACAAAAACTAGTCTAAAGATACAAATCATGTCGGGTTCAGTGGGTTCAGCACAAACTGGATGCTGAAAACACTCAGGTGTTCCTTATCGAGGTGAGGTTCGACGTGATGAATGGTCCCCGATTCGTTCACCCCCAATGAGCAGATATTTTCTTGGCCCAACTTTCGGTCACCGTTACTACTAGCGCGGCCTACAATCAACAGACACCACCTAACATTAGTTCTTTTCGCTTTATCATTTATTATCGAAGAAAAGGATACGAATAGAGATGGCACGAAAAGGGAATGCGTCACTTCTGGAATGTGAAAGAGAATGGCAACAAGGGCTGCTTTTTTTGTCTCGTTTCTCTTTACGCTTTTTGATGGTTTGGTGGTTCCTATATCGTCTCTTGATAATCCACAAAATCTCCTCATCTTTACCGGCGAGAATTGGAAATTTTTTAATAAGGGCGTCTTTCAAGTTGGCCAGGTTTTCTTCGGGCAGTGCGGTGAACCCCTCGTAGCCGCCAGCAAATGCCGTCCAATCAACGTTCTTTCGCAAAAATTCCTAAACGAAACAACCCATCACTCAAATCAGTCCGAACCCTTTACCGCAACATTTTGATCTCGAGAAGAGAGGGCAGAGATTTGGTGATGGATGTTTTCTTTTTTCTTTTCATTCTCATGCTGGAAGAGGGATGCCGGCAAGGAAAAAAAATGTTTTTTACTGACACGAATTTGAGAGTATACGCCTTCGGATATGCCTAAACGCTTCAGGATCTGGTCTTTCGAGTTGGCCATGAGGGGTTCGCGAGTCTGTGCACACAGGGGGAAAGCAAAAAACAAATCTCGAGGGGGAAGTTCTTAGACTAAAAGGCCGGAGAGAGAGGGGGAATTTGACAACCCCCCCCCCTCTCTCGGGGGGGAACAGTGGGTACTAATTTTCCATGTTCTTCTCAGCTTGCCGCCAAGGGGTCTCGTGATGGGTTGGTCACAATCAGAACCCTCTTTTCCAACGGATGTGTTTTGTGAGTGGTGAAACGAACGAGATCGAGAATCGAAGAATGAGGCTTTGATCTCTGTGGAAGAAAAACCACCTAAGCGCAAGGGGATCTGCAACCGAATGTGGACTAGCCGAAAGGGGACCGGGAGGGATAAGGTAAGAGGGCGCAAAGAATAAGCGGTAGGGGGGGTCCTGACGAGTGAGAAATCGTGACCTAAGTGATTCTTTTCCTGTTTTCTCTTCCTTCCCCAGTAACATACAGTAACTCACACAACACTTGCACAATGCGTGTACCAATCTGATGTGGTGCGCACAAATGTTGGGAAGAGAGAGAGAAAAAAAATAGGGAAAAAGAAAAAGTAAAGAAGAAAAAAAGTCGCTCCGAATAGAACGTGACCAATAAACAACAATTTTGTAACGTTTTTATTTTGTTTTTTATCCTGCCTTTCACTTTTTATGTTTTATTTTTTTTATTTGGGGGTTGAGAGAGAGGGGAAAAAAACGCCCTTGCGATCCTGAATCCCGAAAAGAAAGCTATGAAAATTCATCAATGGGGGAATGGGGGAGGGGGGTCGGAAGATGTGTGCGTGTGCGCGTGTGCGTGCGTTTGGACGGTGCAGTAACGGTAAAGTAGAAACTCGCAAAATTAATGATCCCTGGTTGTTATGCTGTACGTGCGTGCAGTTCCGAGCGAGCGGCTGCCTTTCAGTCAGTCTGCCCCGTCCGTCTGTCAACAACGGAGAGCTGAGCAGAGCAATTCGCTTGTCATAAGATACAGCGGATATACAAGAGATAATTTACCGTACCTTTACCGAAAGGCGGGATGATGATGACGATGATGGTGATGGTGATGGTGGTGATGGTGATGGTGGGGAAGGGTGGGGGAGGGGGGGTTGGATACCCACAGGAGAGTTTTTTTTCTTCTTCTTTTCTTTTTCTTTTTCTTGGCTGTGGAAAGTTGGATTTGGTTAAATGCAGGGAAAAATCGATGGAGAGCGAGCGGCCTGAGGTTTGGCTTGAAAACGGCTGAGCTATGGTATAAGAAGTGTTAAAATGCCTATAATTGTTATTATAAAAATAGGCAAGTGTTAACAAGATTGTTAGATTATCGATTGTGTGACCACTGGAATTCTCTTTTGAAAGGAAAACTATTATTATGGAAGCAAACAAGGCTGGTGAGACAAGAAATGAGTGTATTTTATATTTGATTTTAAGTATTACTCAATATCTTGTTACTTATTCTATACTAGGTATTATTTGATATCTAATCAGTTGATTTTATTACAAAATTATTGAGTATGATAGGCAGAAAGATATATTTAAAGTATACCATATTCTGAACTTGGAAGAGTAGACATCAACAGGCAGATTTTTAAATACATTTTATTAAGTAGTTACTTCTCTTTAGTTTGCACAATACTACAGCTAGGAAGTACAGGAATTAGCTAACTAGCTAGTAATATATGTAGAGCTCTCCTAATAGTTTTAATTTTATTATAATATTATGATAGTTTAACTCTCAGGCAATAAACTTGAAGTTCTAAAAATTGAGTAAAAAAGGTATCAAATTATAAGAGTTGTAGTATTTTATTCTAAAACTAACTGCTTAGATAAAAAGAAGAAAAATTAAGTTAGAAAAATTGTAAATATAGAGTAGATATCAGACTATCTGTTTGGTAGAATCCAACCTATAATCAATATTAAAAGACTGAGGCCAGAAACTTTAATGTGAAAGGAGTTTTATTTGGAAAGAGTTGAGAATATTACTTTCATTTATAACTGCTAAGAACTTGGAGGGAAAGAAATATGGTAAATGAATAAAGATTTGTGTAAGAACTTACTATATTATTAAGATCTCTTCTCCATTACTTGATGATATCTGTTAAGTCTTACGGGTACTTTAATATTTAAATCTCCATTTTGAGTACTTATAAACTACAACTATTTATTATATAATGAAAATATTTCACTATTTTATACATCCTCTGTTTCCACTACATGTCTGATGATTGAAATCTATTTCCTATTTAGGAAGACTTGAATATTACGGAATTTTCTCACTACTTTTTGTATCTGATTCTCCTAGTTGGTGGATTATACCATTACTTTTCATCTTCCTATCATATTAGGAAACTGTTCTTAACTTTTCTCTTGAGATCTACCCTCTTGTGATCCTCTTCCTGCTTCTTCCAATATCTCATAGTATTGGTTTTTATCTCAACTCAGGCTCTACTTTTGCTCCAATCTCACATAATATTAGCATAGTTGAGTTTTCACTGTTTCGCTACACCAAATAGCTGGGAATACAGTTAGCAGTATGTAATTGTAATAAATTTCTTCTCCACCTCTCTCTAAAGAAATTAGGAGTTGTTTTAATTTCCTCAATAGGCTACAGTTAATCTTGGTGCCATTCTCTTCTTTACTACTGACAGGTAGTGGTGTCTCATCTATCAAGTAATGGTATTTCTCCAAGAATATAAAACTACATGAGTGATTTAAGAAAATACCTGAGTACATTGGGGATATCAGGAGACACCTAGTTAAGATACAAATATGTTTTCAATAGTTGCTTCAGTATTTGGGTCAACCCCTCCTCTCTCCTCTCCATAGTTATAGTTAGCTGGTATAATACTACCATACTTCTGCTTCTTATTCTTGGAAACAGTTGTCTCCTTACTTTTTAGCTTTTCCTTGCCCCTGTTGCTGGACTATATTCCCATAGGTACAACCTTATTAAGTGCTCAGGATTTGTTATTGACAGATTTTTTTTTTTTTTATATCCAGTTTTATTTATTTTTAAGGCACATGGATCATGTCAACTAGTGCTATGTAGACCTAAACCTCCACCCCTGTCTTGGTCCTGGCAGCGTGAAGAAAAACCCTTAAACTGAAGTAAGTAAGTAGAAAAAACTCCACTTAGCAGTAACCCATAGTACACACTGTCAGAAAATCACATCTAAGTAACCAAAATCAAGAAAATCCTCTGACCCAACAGATGACACTCCTCACGGTACCTAAAAGAAAAACCCCCAAACTAAGGAAACCCTAAAACCTAGAGACTTCAGTCTAAAACCTCATGGCTTAGGTGACTAGATTCATATAGCCCCAGAAATCCAATAGCTAATTCTGAGCACTAAGTTGGATAAATATATCCATAGACATATAGTCTGGTAGCAGGCGTGAGAGGGAACCAGGAAGTAAGGAGATAACTTCCTCCAAAACAAGGCCCCAAGTATATGGAGATGTAAAGGAACTCAGGCCATCCTCCAAGGGGTGCTGGGATGAAGAGTGTAAGGCCTAGCAGAAAGAAAAGAAGGTCAATAGGATGCTAGCCAATAGTAGAGTGTCAGACAGGAGGGAAAGATGGCATATAGTAGTTGAGTGGGTACCAGCTGGGGGTAGAAAGTAGGATGGTAGTGGGGTACCAGCCGATTGAACTGAAGAGAGAAGGGAGGAGGAGTAGATCTAAACACTGAAAATACTATCGGAAATGTGTTTGTATCTTAACTAGGTGTCCTCCTTTATTTCTCAATGCCTCCACGTATATTACTGCATCTCTCATATAGTCTCTTGTTTCCAGAGGGATAGCACCACTTAGTGGATAGGATACCACCACCTGTAGGGGGGAGAGAAAAAGAGGGTGGCAAAATCGATGATAGCCTATTGAGGAGACTAGAGCAATGGCTAGGAAAAGCAGGAGAATCCATTGTAATTGTATACTACAAACCATATTCTCAGCCGTCTATTAAAGGGAAAAGCTGAAAACCCAATGGTGCTGATGCTAAGTGAGGCTAAAGCAAAAGTGTGGTAGCAAAGAAAGCCAACATCATGAGATGTTGGGAGGAAGGAGGGAGGACCTTAAGAGGGTAGACCTCAGGAGGAAAAGTAAAAGAAAAGTCCCAACAGGATAGGAGAATGAAAAGTGGTGGCCTGATCCCATCTCTGGGGAATGGACCAGATGTGAGATGTGGTGAGTGATTCTGTAGTATTGGAATTTTCCTAAATGGGAAATAGGTTTTGGACACTGGAGGTGTAGTGGAGACGGTCGATGTTGGTTATTGATTAATTTCTGTAACTATATGAATCCAGTTACCTAAGCTTATAGTTTTGTACTTTAGTCTTTGAGTTTAGGAGATTACTTTTATTTAGAGTTTTCTTTCTGTATATACTTGAGAAGTATTATCTGTTGGTTTTAGAGGGTTTCCTTAGTTTGAATAGCTTGGATGTAGTTTTCAGGTTGTTTACACTGCAGGCTGCTGCTTGGAAATGTTTTTTACAAGAATTGCTGGTTAGATACTAGTGACTTTAGGTAAGACCCCTTCACCTTCAAGCCATAGGATCTAAGAATCAGGTATAATATCTGGTTACTGGTATTTATCTTTCTAGTTTAACAGTTTTTAATCTGACTACTAGGGCCTAGATAGAAGTAGAGATTTTGGGTCTACATTGTATGTACTGACATAGCCTTTGTATTTTAGCTAGTCTTAGAATATATTAAATAAATGAGACATTTCTTTATCTTCATTTTTTTCTATTTTTTATACTCAAGTATTCAATAGTATAATAAGTATGAATATCTTTCAGCTCTGAAAACTTTTATACTACTTTGAACTTAATTTATTAAATTATTTATCATAAAATAATGTACTACCTGTTATGCATATTAGAATTTAAAAGTACAGCCACTTGTCATAAGTGTTTGTGAAAGCTTAGTCAGCAGCCTCACTAAAAAAACAAAAAAGCCAGATTGCAACCAGTAATCGTGGTGCCGGTTCAACTCAACCCCTCTACCAAAACTTCCTGTTCTATAATTTAATCATGGTTTACCGATCCAGATATGCCAAACCTGCTGCAAAAAATAAGCCTCCTCCAAAGACCTCCTGAAGAGAAATGACCAATATTGAAAAAGGCATGATTATTGCCTTTTTCTATTGTTATTGTAACATCACCCTAGTGGCTCAAATTATTGGCCAGCCTTGGACAACAATTAAAGGCTTCTCTGCTCAAGCAAGTGAACGGCAATTACTGGATAATATTCCTCATCCTGGTCACTCTTACCTCCTTACCCAGTGACAGTATCACACAATTCTTCAAGCAGCTAAGTCAAATCGAAAAATGATAAGAGTGGACTTCTAGGATAAATTGGAGCCTGACATATCACTTTCTACAGGTAACAAAAAAAAACTCGGAGTTTTGTACTATACTGAGAGCCCGTAACATCATAACTACTATCAGGCTGAGTGTTAGGATATGATTTCAGTTAACTAATTTGCAATAGTAGATAGAGTACTCATAGAAGCCAATATAAAAAAATGTCTAGTTAAATCAAGATCCAGACTCAAACCTGAGCATGTTGCTAAGAGATGGAAATGGGCAACTGCTCATAAAGATTGGATTACTGAGATTTTTAAAAGAGTTATCTGGAGTGATAAATACAGTATGGAGAAATTCAAAAATTCAAGGCAACAATGGGCTTTCAGAGAGTCTGGAGAGAAGTAGCTGGCTGAGTGTATTCATCCAAAAGAGAAGGATAAGGAAATTTCACTCATGGTTTAGGGGCACTTTTGGAGTAAAAGTAAAAGTCCTTTGGTTCCTATTACTCAAAATATCAATAAGATCGGGTATGTTAGACTTTTAAGAAAACATCTTTTTTCTGTTATTCATTAAATGGTTTTCTTGGGTATACAACTTGAAGATATTCTTTTTTAGCAGGATAATGCTCCTGTTTATAAGGCATATAGTGTCATAGATTGGCTTGAGAGAAATTGTATTCAGGTTGAGGAGCATCCTCTATATTCTCCTGATTTGAATCCTATTGTGCATGTATAGGTTGAGCTTAAAAAGCAATTACACCAGCAATATCTAAGAATTGGAGATACCCCAGGATGGAAAGAAGCTGTGAAGAGGAGGCTTGTACATGTATTACCACTGGTTTGGGAGACAATTCCTGAGGAGTTTTTTGAAAAGTTGTGGAAATTAATACCAGATAGGGTAGCTACAGTTTTGGAGGCAAGGAGAGGATATACAAAGTACTAGCTAGTATTATTTCTATTTCTATTATACAATTTATTATGGTATATTGTGGTTGATCAATTGATTGATTGTTCACTATGGTTGATTGTTCACTATAGTTGATTGTTCACTATGGTTGATCATTCATGTGCACAATTACCGGTTGCAACCCTACCACAGTACCCCACCATGGTATGGCACTATTGCTAATTAGACAGGTTTCAGATTATGAACACTTATGACGAGTGGCTGTACATAGACCTCCTAAGTATATACTGAGAAAATATTATTTCAACATCCCCTTTTAGCCCAAATGTGAGGCCTAAAAGTTGTTTGCCATGCTTTAAACAATTTTATTTTGATACTAAATTTAAAGAATTGGAAGCTTACTTATAATACTGTATATATTGGTACTATCTGACAGACTAAAAGCTGTTTACAGGATATATGAAAGAGGACCTTTAGTGACATCTAGAAAGATATTAAGAGGAAAATGGTAAAAAGTGTATGAGATTATGGAGCATTATGTTTAAGCAAATTGAAAGTGTCTTCAAGATAAGGAAAGATTTTATACAATATTATAAATATAATGAGACAGCATTATTATCAGAATAATCAATATATGTCTGCATTAATTGCTATAATAAAGTAGAATTATTAGAAAGTCTACTTGCTGGAAAGGTTAGTATAAGAACTTAAATAGTAATATACTTGTAGATACTCTGATAAGATTCTCTTGAAAGATATTAGTTTAAGCATTAACTTAACTACCAAATAGAATGCTGTCATATTACTAATACCTACTGAACTATGGTCTGATAATCTAGCTGGTACCTCCATATTCAGAAAGGATAATTAGTGTAGTATTCATATACAATTGGCATAATTAGACCAAGACTATTTGATAAAGAAATTGAAAACTACTTATTAGAAATGTGGTATATACTTTTAAATAAATAAAGTACTTTGGTAAATCTCTGTACTTGACAGGGAAAATGTTCTCTATATCAAACTGTGTTTAAACAGGTATGAATCTATTGATTTAGTTAGTAGTTATATAGTTAGTAAAGTTGATAGATATTGTCTTTTAATACTCAAATATAGTATATAAATATTGAAGTATTTCTTTAACTATGTGACTTAACAAGTAATAGAGAAGAGATCTTATTAATATAATAAGTTATAATAAATATTTACTATAATTCTTAAAAATCTTTTGTGCTCTTAAGTAATACTAGTAAGTTATAATATTACAAGCCTTTTTGGACAAGTTTTCTTCTATAATAAGGGATTTTTCAAGTTGGCCTTAACAAATCTTAACTCACTTTAGAGTTGTCTACTATCTAATAGTACCTTCTTTTATGCTATTTATTATTTATTAAGTTAAATAGACTTTTTTTTAAAAACTCTAACCTTATTAAATATTATTTTACTAGACTTTTCTGAGTTTGATTATAAAGTGATTAGTATATATGTTGAACAGCTATGTATAATAAAACTTAGAAAACTGTATACTAGAACTTCCTATACCTTCTGTCTATTATAATATTCAAATCTGAGCTGCTTTCTCAATATGCTCCTCTGTTATAAGTAGCTATTTTAAAGAGATTGTGTTTTTAGAATTAACTAATATACTGCTAACTTCAGATAGATATTAGTTATCTGTATTATTCAACAGCTACTTCAAATATTATGATAGGTATCATTGTAGATTATTGCAACAAAAATGTCCTATGATATTTGACCTACTATTAGGTATATGGAAAGTGTACAGACTCTTCAGTAGGGTAACTGCACACAGACCCTCATTTACCAGAATTGCCAATACCTCTCTCCAGCACCATTCTAAGTCTCACACATCCTTTATAAGTTTTTGAAATATTGCATCCCATACCTATAATATCTATTCAATGAAGCCTACTTCATAACACTATATATATCACTGCTGTCTATCTGACCAGAGAAAATGTTTATAGAATACTAGTAAGTACCCATGTGTTACCACCCAGGATCTTAGATCATGAATTAAGAAGTCAAAATATTATAGTATTAAATTACACAGACAGCTAGTAATAATTGTTTTACTGGTATAAGTCATTTGTGTTATCAGAGTGTCTCCTATCACAAAGTTATTTATGACTTTTAATGAAAATATAGGATTTCTGAAAAGACTTATTACTTTTGTAATACTATTTCGTATATTATTACTTAACAAAACTTTAAGTTTGTAGAAATTAGGATGTTGGAAAATATTACTACATATACATAGCTAACAGTAAAGACCTTATTTTCTAAGGAAATATTAACTATATCTAAATACTATATCTAACTTTGGTTGATTATCATAATAAAATTCTAGTATAAAGAATAAGTAAGTTGTACAGGATAAGTTAGTTGTACAGGATAAGTAGTTAAATGGTAATATTGTCAGCTTTAATAGTTAGAAATGACTAGAGATTAAATATTATATTCACTTGATTCATTACCTTAACTGTATGGAATTGGATTTTATAGGTATCTTATTACTATGTATAATAGCAAGTTTAATAATGCCCTTTCTGTAGATTGTAATGTAAAAATCAAGTTTATATTGTCTAAAGAGTAATATTGTTGACTTGGATAGTCAGAAACCAGAATTGCTAGAAATTAAATATCAATTTCTGTCAGGCCCTCTCTTTAGCTCCATAGAATTAGAATTTGTGAGTAGTCTTTCAAAGTATGTAATGGTTGACTTCAATGAACATATTATATATTCCATAATAATTATGTTATGATACATTGAAATGTGAATTTCAGAGTTAATGTTACAGTGCTGACATATTGTCTTGGCACAATGTGCTTGTCTTAGCATGTTTGGTTACATGATTGTCCTTTTCTGAAAAGCTTATTTTATGTAATAGATATATGCGGGGACCTTAAGGTACTTCTAGGAAGTAGAATTAAAGTAATCTGTCGTAGGTGCATTAAGTTATTAGGCTTCAAAGTTAGGTTTCCTAACTATGTGTGGAAAGTAACAGGTCATTTTTGTCGTGATAATCTGTAACTACTGCTACAGTACTCCAAAGGCTATAGGGGACAGATAACATAACAATACCTATCTGATAGCCACTGTATATTGGTTAGTTCTGGAAACAGTATCCCTCCACTCGCAGAAGTAATTCTCTAGGAAATGAGGCAGACTAAGAAGAAGCTGCTCAAACTCAGAAGACCTAATAGGTAGTAGATATAAAAGTGTTAGCAGTATGTCCATCAAGCCTGCATTATGTATAGGTATCTAACATATAAGTTAACTACTTTGTAAATTTAGAAGAGACTATTGGAACACTTGTCAATTATATTAAAGTTTCAGAAAGATATCTATTTGGCTCTATAAATCAGAGACTGCAAGTTAGAAGGTAAAAGTACATCCTCCAATAGTGAAAATTTTATTTACATGAGTACAAAGTTGTGTGAAAAAATTCAGGCTCAAACAGTATTTGCATTTATTAAGACTAAAGATTATTACATACAGAATCAGGAAAGGTACTTTGTTGTTAGGTGGAGACAATCTGATAGACTTCAGAATTGTCTAGGCCAATCAAGATTCATTTCTGCAGACAGAGATTGTCTAGGAAGGCTTGAGTTTGCTCATTTCATTTATGGCTACTAAGAGCGAAGTAAATTCAGTAAAATAAAATAGAATTGTAAAACCAGCTTATATGTAATGATCCCTCTTTGAATAGTTAGTGCTTGGCACCGGGGAATGATACTTCTCTTCCTGTCTTCTTCTTATCTTTGTCTTGCGATAGCTCTAAGCCTTTGCCTACGTTACCGATAGTACAAGACCCTTGTCTTCTACCGGGAACGCCTATCGTAAGCTTTCTCTAACTCTTCTTCATAAAGCGCCTTTCTTGGCTTAACGATAACGTTGTAATAAAGATAAAAATCGTAAAGGTATTTTATATTCATTAAAGTAATAAGTAGGAAAAGTACTCAGAACAAAGCGTGAAGAACCTATCTTCCTCGGCCTCATCGGCCTCCTTATATAGTGTTCGTCCCGCCTTTAGTCATGTGACCTAAGTGATCACATGCTCAAAACCCATGACCTCATAGCGAGGTCATGTGCGAAACTCATAAAGCAATCACAATGCAATAAACAAGTCATATGACTCGACTGAGTCATATGCACGAAACCTATGACATCATAATGAGGTCATGTGTCAAACATAAATCATATGCGCAAGGCTTGCCTGTAAGGCACACTCATAAGGCATACTCGTCAGGCGCATATCCCATGACTTATACTTGAGCCATGTGCGAAAGCATCACAAATCCCACACATAACTAATCATATAACCCGAATAGGTCATATGCGTGAAACAATAACATACCTGTGACTCATAACCATGTGTCACGTAAAAACCCTTTCCTCGCTAAGCCACGTTCGTGATATTAGCTCCCCTCCTCCTACGCCTGAGTCCCATCTGGCTTTTTCTGCCAGTTTCAATAGTTCCTGTCCTGCCGAGCGCATCGTCCTTCTCAGCTTGTGGAACTTTTCATCTGCCATCCTCCATCTGACCCTTACCGATTCCAGAGTCAGATTCGCCATCTCGATCCTGTGCCACTGATTGTCGTTCAGCTGTCTAAGCTCCGCGATCATTTTGTCGTTTGCCGAAATTCTGGCCTCGGCTTGGCCCAGTTGTTCTCGGAGTCCCCAGATCTGCCTGTGTAGGCTCCTGACATCCGGTTCCATGTCTGCCGAGGAATTTTGGGCCCCTCCCTCCTTGGACCATGTCCTTGCGGCCTATGCCTTCCTGGCATCTTCTCCTTCCAACTCTTTTCTGCTTCCATCCTTCTGCGGGTAGAATCCCGCAGATATTTTTTGTGCCCTGTGCATCCTGCACCCATTTCTGAAGCATTGTTGCCAATGCTTCAGGACGTGGTCTGGGCGTGGGCCACGCTTTCGACATTCCCTCGGGAACCATCCCGAGCCTTCCTTGTCGCCAAAATGTGTTTGGCACCCGTCATCATAGCATACCGTCCATGACATGGCGTTATGCTGTGCTTGTCTTTCCCTTTCCTTGAGTTCTTCGTCGGTTGGCCTCATGAATGAGTATTCGGGGCTGGTGGGTGTGGTTTGGCGGGGGCTATCGCCCCAGCCCTCGTGTTGCTGCAACGGCGCGGGAGTCTTTCCTTCTTCTTTGTCTTGGTTGAACGTGATCGTCACCTGGGCTGGGCTTGCCTGGGTATCACAGGTGGAAGGTAGAGATGGCATCTTGTGCGTTTTCGAAGTTGTGTGCGAAGTACCAAGTTTTATCGTGTTCAGGAGAATATCCTGTCCACTTGGCTCGGTATTGGAGGTGACCGTGGAAGAAGCGGGAATCGACTATTTCGTCGAGCTCATATTCTGGTTCTCCGTCGAGTTCGATCGGAGGGGGAGGAATAAGTGTTTGTAAAGGAAACTTATTGTCGTTGTGTAGTTCGAGGAGTGAGATGTGGAATATATTGTGTATTCATATTGAGGGGGGAAGGTCGAGTTTATAAGCTCGGCTGCCCACTTTTTTCAGTATCCGGAATGGTCCTATTTTCTTGTAGTCCAATTTCTTTGATGGTCGTGTTGTATGAATATTGCGTGGTGTTAGCCATACCATATCTCCTGGTCGTATGTTCGGATCTGGTCTTCGGTGCTTATTGTATTGTTCCTTCTGTCGTTGTTGTGCTTGACTCATTGCGTATTGTAATGTCTCGTGTAGTTTCCCCATATCGGTTTTATCCAGTATTACATCATTAATCATATGATATGTGGTCTGACTTTGTGGATGTTGTCCGTAATTTGCGAAGAAAGGTGTCGTGCTAATTGTTTCTTGCTTGCCATTGTTGTATGCGAATTTGGCCATAGATAACAGCTTGTACCAATCATCTTGCTGATAGTTGACCTAGGCTCTTAAATATTGTTCGAGTATCGCATTTACCCGTTCCGTTTGTCCATCCGTTTGTGGGTGGAACGCTGTGCTCATTCTGTTTTGTATTCCCATTTCTCAAGTTTCTTTCTTCCATAGTCCAGATGTGAATAGTGTTCCTCGATTGGTAATGATATTCTTTGGGAGGCCGTGAAGTCGAAAGACCTCTTGGAAGAATATTTGTATAAAATCCCTCGTGTTGATGTCTTTTCTAACCGGAATGAAATGACTCATTTTGGTGAGGCGATCCACTACGACCAAGATGCTATCGCAATTTTCCGATGTTGGTAGGTCCGTGATGAAATCCATAGTAATTGTTTCCCATGGTTGTTCTAGGACTTCGTTTGATTTTAGTAGTCCATATGGTGTGTGTTTAGCCGTTTTCGTCCTCTGGCATATGTCACAGTTTTTGACATATCGTTTGATATCTTCGCGCTGTCCTGGTCAATAGAATGACCTTGTGATAAATTCTGTAGTTTTAGCCGTTCCTCCGTGTCATGCCGTTCGGATATCCTGGTGTTGTCGTATGATGTCTGTCCTTATCTCCTCTTCTTCCGGGATCCATTGTTTTCCATCGTACCACATATTTCCGTCCTTCCATTGGCATAACTCCAGTGCAATTCCTTTCATCTCCTTTTTTCCTTCTTCTAAGGCTTCTCTTATTGCCTGGATTGTTTTGTCTTTCTTGTTTGCCTTCTCAATTCCTCTTTCTTCCTTTGATATGAATTGGATAACCTCTATTGCCTCGAAGTAGGTTTTTGGTAATAGGGTCCGTGTTTTTTGTTTAATCCTTTTGTCTTCTTTCATTTGTGGTTTGTCGCTTGCAATCCCTGTGAGAGCATCTGGCTTTCCACTTTCTTTGCCTGGTCGGTATTCGATTTTGAAGTTGTATTTGCTGAGGTGTTCCATCCATCTTATCTGGCGGTCGTTCAGTTCTTTCGTAGTCATGAACGGCACCAGGTTCTTGTGGTCGGTTAGAACTCGGACTGGATGGCCGTTGTTCGAAACATATCTTCTCCATTCTTTTAATGCTTGAACTATTGCTAATAGTTCTTTCTTTGCAACATCGTAGTTGCACTCTGCAGGGGTCGATTGTCTTGGATCGATAGGACACTGGCCTCTATTTTCCATCGTCGCATTGTTGCGATAGTATGCCTGAGCATACATATTTTCAGGCATCCGTTTCAATCATTGTCCTTTGGTTTGGGTTGAAATGGACCAATATGGGTGCCGATGTTACATGCGTTCATATTGCATCATATGCCTTTTGTTCCGTTTCTCCCCATTTCCATTTCTTGTCTTTTTTCGTTAGGTTATGGAGTGGTTTTGCAAGTCTGCTAAACCCCTCTATGAACCTTCGATAAAAGTTGCAGAATCCCATAAAGTATTGGACATCTGTTTTGTTGTTTGGTTTGGCCCAATCCCATATGGCTGCTGTTTTAACAGGGTCGACCTTGACCCCACTTCGATTGATGATAAATCCAAGGTATTCTGTTTCTTCCTTATGGAATTCGCATTTTGTTGGTTTGATCTTCATTCCTGATCCTTGTATTGCCGCCATGATATTGCTGATATCTTTTTGGTGTTGTTGTATGTTTTCCGAGTATATGAGTACATCGTCCAAGTATACGATGCAACATATGTCGAGGTACTTATTAAGTACCTTGTTGATCCATCTCTGGAATGAAGCCGGTGCGTTGGTTAGCCCGAAGGGCATAACCAAGTATTCGAACATTCCGTATCTTGAGGCTAATGTAGTCTTCCATTCGTCTCCTGCCTTGATGCGTATATTGTGGCAGGCGTCTTTGATATCGAGTTTGGTGAAGTATTTTGCTGATCGTAGTTGGTCCAGTGCTTCCCCAATCAAGGGTAATAGATATCGGTCCTTCTTGGTAACCGAATTGAGGGCTCTGTAGTCCACGCATAGTCTGATTTTTCCGTCTTTCTTTTTGAAGAATAGTATTGGGGATCCTCCTGACGCGAAAGCGTCTCGGATCCATCCTCTCTTTAGGTTTTGCTCGATGTACTTCCTAAGTTCTTCGAGCTCTGCTTCCCCTAGGGGGTATAACTTCTTATAGGGAATCTCTTTTGTCTTTCCTGTTTTTTCGTCTTTGTCCAGCTGAATTTCGTGGTCGATTCCTGGTCTTCGAGGTGGTAGCTCCGTACCTTCCTCTTCTTGGAATAGATTTGTGAATTGGTGATATTCTTTTGGAACCAATTCTCTCTATCCTTTTTTGCTTTGGTATTTCTTGTCCTGGATTGCTAGCTCTGTGCTAATGTTGATTTTTGCTAGAACCGCTTTTTCGTCTTCGTATGTCCATTTGAGAATTGCTGTTGTATCTCTTCTTCGATAATATCGTCCAAAGGCTTGTGCTGTGATCTCTTTGATCTCAATTCTTTTTGTTGTATCCAGCTGGTTTTGGTCCGTACTTCCCAATCCCTTGTTTTTTCTTATGGTTTCTTCCAGTTGATCTACTTCATGCAGATCCTCTTTGTTGATTTTTTCGATTATCAACTGTGCGATTCGATCGCCTTTCTGGACTTGGTAGTCCTCTTGAGCTAGGTTGGCCAGGACCACTTTGATTTCACCGGTATAGTCGACGTCAATCACCCCTGCCATGGTCATGAGTTGGTGTTTGACTGCTAGACCACTGTGGAGTGCTATTCGTCTATAGGTGCCTTCTGGGAGTCCAATGGCTATTCCCATCGCTATCGTTGCCTCCCCGTTGGCCGGTATCTTGATTCCTTCGTTGGCATATAGGTTGTGTCCTGCTGCCCCTTTGGAACCCTTGGTAGGCACTTTTGCCTCTTGGTCCAGTCTTTGTATCTGGACCCTCTTGTCTTGCCGCATCTCGGCAAACTTTGCATGCAAAGTTTCTTCTTCCGCTTCTCCTATCGGTATTGAGTAGACCACAGGTGAACTGTTGAGACATCGTGTCGCACATAGTTCGCTTGTAGAGGTCATCTTGTTCTCGTTCCAATCAATCGTCGGATTATGCTTCCGTAACCATGGCATCCCTAGGACTATCTCATGGTTCTTCAGATCTGCCACTTGAAAGGTTGCTGTTTCCCTATGGCTGTCAATGTCCATGGGTACTGTCGCCGTATGGATTATAGGACCCATAGTGCTTGGTTTTCTATCCGCTAAGTAGACCTGTCTTGCTTTCTTCGCTTGTTTGGTGTGGAGGCCGTATTTGTCGCATATTTCTTCGTGGATGAAGTCTTCAGTGGCCCCCGAGTCGAGCATTGCATATATTGTTGTTTCTTCGCTCTCTCTGTTGTATATCTTCGTTTTAATCATCACATGATCTCCATCTTCTTCTCCTCTTTGCGTGTGTAGTGCCGTGTAGTAGTTCGCTAATTTGATGGGTTTTCCAGGTCCACGTCTTGGGTTTCCCAGACCACCGTTTACTGGGGACCCTCTTCGTTTTCCGCCGGTGAATCCTCTGCTATCATTTCGCGGATGTTGCTTCTTTTCTGATTTTGGAAACGATTATTTCCAGTAGCTCTGTTTCTCTGGTATCCGTTGTCCAGTCAGCTTCTGCATTCTCGTATCTGATGCCCTACTTTTCCACACCTTAGGCATAGTTTCCCATTCATCCTTCTGGCGTATTCTTGTTTAGACAGATTCAGAGCAGGCCCTGGTCTTGACTTGTCCAATTCCATCGGTTCGCCTGCTGGTAATGCTCGACTTTCTCCGCGAGGTGCTGGCAGTTTGAAGGTCCTATCCGTATTCCTGGATGATTGGACCACTCTATGTGCTATGGTATTTTCCGAGTTGCTCCGAACCATGTTTAATTTGCTTTCTTTGTCGATTGCCCATCTTGCAAATCGTTCGGCTGTCGTATAGCGCAGGTCAGAGATTCCCCATGCCTCTCGGAGTCTCTCACTGCAGTTCCTCAGGAGGATGATGTAGAGAGTCGCATCATCAAACTCGGCCTTGTATTCCAACAGTCGACATTCGTTCCAGGATGCTGAGAACGTTTGTTTTCCTTGCTGGAGCTTTTCTAGCTTTCGTCTTGCTGTTTCTATGATGTTAGGGTCTCCTAATTGTTCAAAGAGTGTCGCCTTGAACTCTTTGTACGTGACCCATTCCCTTTGTTTCCGTCCATCTTGGAAGGGCATGATCCATTGTCCCGCGAGTCCTCGGTGTAGAGATTTCAGATATGGAATCTTAATTTCATCATGGTGATCTCCGTATCCCTTAACTGCAAAATATCCCTCGCATTGTGCTAAGAATATTCGTAGCTTATCTTTGGCTCCTTCGTATGCGTCGGGCCACTTTGCTTTTGGTCGTTGGATATTTCCTTGTCCTGTATTTCGCGTGGTTGCAAGAAATGCCTGAAACTGCTTTTCAGTCATTCCAAGTATGCTGGTTCCTGGTGCCGGAGCGGCTGGGGCCGGTGGCCCAGGCACTGCAGATCCCGACATTCTCTCGGGTCGTGGCGTTCCAGCAGGAGAGCTATCGACTGGTGATCCTTTCTCTGGGGTTACTGGGCTTGCTTATAACGTGTTCACAAGGTGCTAATCACGTTATTGGTAATAGATACGATAGTTGGCAGGTGGCCTGCTCTTCCAGAGAGGAGGCGAGAGCTGAGAACTAAAGGAGGCTTCGAGGGTGTACTGGGGAACAAAGAAGTAACCGTTCAACCAAGTATATTGAAATACTGTCTGTCGAAATCTGCCTTTTCTATCGTAGAAACAGGCGGTCTTTAAATACACAAATCTGTTCATGTCTAGCATGAACGAAACTAATCAAAGGTATCAAGCGATACACTTTGGTAAAACTTCTTAAGTATCAAAGCGATACTTAAAACAAAACATAAAACAAAACCAAGTATCAAACGATACTTAAAACAAACCAAGTATCAAAGCGATACTTGAAACAAAACATAAAACAAAACCAAGTATCAAACGATACTTAAAACAAACCAAGTATCAAAGCGATACTTGAAACAAAACATAAAACAAAACCAAGTATCAAACGATACTTAAAACAAACCAAGTATCAAAGCGATACTTGAAACAAAACATAAAACAAAACTAAGTATCAAACGATACTTAAAACAAACCAAGTATCAAAGCGATACTTGAAACAAAACATAAAACAAAACCAATAACCGAGTACCCGTACCGGTTACATTCCCCAAAACAAAACAACTGTTTAAACAAACAAAATCTAATAATCATCAAAAGCGGATTCCGAGAAACTCATGGCTTCAGTTTCCGCAAGAAATTCCTCATCAGAAGTATCATACCAGGGGCAGGAGGAAACTCTAAGGAAACATTTAGACTCGAAGAAATCTAAATCACAGTAGTCACGAATACCAGATTCGTGCTGTACATCAACCCAAGCATGATCACAATCAGGACAGTAGTCAATCCAGAGGATTTCGAAATAGTCTTCAAGTTGGATAGCATCGCGGTTCAACAACAGTCCAACAACTTATTGTCGCTGCCTCATATTGAGCTCCACATAGTTTGACATCGTTATGGTATTCGGATGGTGATTGGTGACTAGATAAAGTTGTCGAGGGCCTGCTCCATAGCTTGATTCTCCTCATCGCTGCTTTCAAACTCCGACTCAAAGTGTAGTGCCCAAAATCCATCTCTAGCTTCGAGTTCTGCGTGCCATCGCTCAGTTTCTGGCATTGTAGGTGTCCAGCACATGGTGATATAATTGATTGTTGGGGGGAGGGATTCATTTGGCATGTTGTCTTTCCACCATTCGTTCACCATATCCATAGCGTGCTCTAGTCCCTCTAGTGGTTCCCAACTGTTTTCGCTCGTCAGATATCCTTTCCACTTCACAAGGAACTGATCATTTCCATGCCAAAGGCGGTGGTCTCGGATTTCTTCAACTCCCCATTCATCTTTCTTTTCAATGATGATAGGTGCGGGTCGAGAGTGGGTTCTTCCAGGGAACTTGGAGTCGTCATTTGGGTGGAACCATTTGACAGCAGAGGCGTGAAAGACTGCAGTATTGCGGCGGTACATGCATCCATCTATCTGGACAGTATAGTTCTCTGTGTGCTTGTCAAAGGATATGACTTTGAAGGATCCACGCCATCGGGGTTGCAGTTTCTTACTGCGTCCAACATTGGTAATGAACATGTTACCATGTACCATGAGCATGTTTCCTGGTGAGATGGGGATATGTTTGCGTCGTCGTTTCTGGGTAGTAGTGGTGCTTCGGAATCGGGCAGCCTTAACGGCTTGGAAGGCATCATTCCGAATTGCTTGGTGGCGGTTTAGATGGTCGTCAGAGGCAGGGACTGAGGAGTTCTTAAATAGTGTTGTAGGTAGGAGGGGGTATTGACGGCCAAAGACTGCCTTGTATGGTGACATTCCCAAGGTATCTGAAAATCCGGCATTGATATATGCCGCGAGCTCAACAAGGGCTGGTTCCCAGTTGGTTTGTCGTTCATTGATCATGTTCCTAATTCCGGTCTTAACTTCGCGGATTTTTCGTTCTGCCTGGCCATTAGTCTCATGGTGTCCAGGGGCAGCCATAATGTGGTTTATTCCGAGGGAGGTCAAGGTTTGCTTCCAGAATCTGGCAGTAAAGCGGGGATCAGCATCACTGACAATAGATAAGGGGTACCCATGGGGGGTAAACAGGTATCGTTGGAGGTTATTCCAGGTGTCTTTGGATGAATCGATAACTTTCATTGGAATGAGCCAGGTATATCCAGAAAATCGGTCCACAGCTACCAAGATGGTGTCAAATCCAGTGGATTTGTCGAATGGTCCTGGGAAATCGATGGCATACGATTCGAATATTTCACATGGTAGTTGGAGGGTCTGTGCTTTCCCTTCAGATAGTTGTGTTCGCTCCTTATTTGCCTGGCAGAGTTCACATTGTTTGACGAAATCGTGGAAGTCCTTTCGCATTTCAGGCCAGTAAACATATTCTGCGGCATATTTAAGGTTGCGGTCCGCACTATGGTGTCCTTTGTTGTGAATCTCTGATATGACATGTTCTCTAATAGTCATTCCATTGAACATATGACCTTTTGGTATGTATAGGCAATGTTCACCATAACGGGTGCTGGTAAAGACCATTCCGTTGGATATGTTGTAGGGGGCGAGGTCTCCATACCTGGAGCTATCCATGGCTTTGAAGTAAATCGGGTCATGGCGATATCCAGCTATCATTTGGCTTCGGAATAAGGAGGTTAATTCTTCTGTGGTCGATCTAACATCTCGTTCATCCTCGATTAGGGATCCTCTTGTTGGTTCGATAGGGGCTTCCTCTTCCTCAAGGGTTTCGTATAGTTGACGCCGATGCTCGGGAATAGTAGGGGGTATGACCGAGACAATGGTTTCATTGTTGTATACTCGTAAGAGTCCACCATATAGTGGTCGTGAATCGATTATGGGAGGAGAGAATGGCGGGGCTGACTGTCGGGGTTGTAAATAGGACATTGCATCCACGTAGGCTGCTACTTGTTCGAGTTCTTCAAGACCTTAGTATCGTGTTGGAACAGGATTAAGGGTATGAGGAGGTTGGATCGATTCATCTTCATTGATTATCTCTTCTGCTTCTTCAATGGTGTCGAAACTGGTGTCTTTGGAATCATCAGCAGGCATATAGTCCGGTCGTTGGTATCTGTTTCCGTACTTAATCTCAGTCTGGTGGAAAGGGCAGGTGTCGTGGTAACAGTGGGACCAGTGGAGTCTGCTTTGTTCAAGTTCGTGAGGAGGTGTGCTGCGGAGCGTGCAATTGTCTTTCCATTCTTCCTCAAGGTCCTTTCCTCATTCTGTTCCGGCAGCACTGTACATGGTGTAAGAGAAAGGATTGGAGGGAGCAGCAGAGCTGGCGGTAGCCATTGATGGTTCTTGTTCATAGGAGGTGTCGTCAGGGCTGTCCTCGCTTTGTCTTGTGTGGTCATTAACAAGGGGAGGGTTTGCGAGGTCTTGATTCTCATATAGGCGGGAGAGAGCATCAGCTAAATAGTTCGTTCTTCCAGGGGTATAGATGATTTTTGCATCGTATTTGCTGATCTCGCCTATCCATCTCGTTCTTCTTCTTCACGGTATTCTTTCTGTTTTAAGATTAGTGAGAGGTTGGTGGTCGGTGACAATAGTGAAGGTATTGCCCATTATGATGTGGTTGAAAGCGGCAAGAGCATCAATCACAGCAAGGGCTTCCTTGTCTGTTGTTCCATAGTTCATCTGTGAGTTAGTGAACTTCCTGCTGTGTAATGCCGCTGGCCTCGCCGTTTCATGCGAGGCCCCTTGCCCAACCCATGCTCCAACTCCAACATCCGATGCATCAGTAATCAGCCATATTGGTTCTGGTTTACTATAGTCGATAGGTTGGATAACGTTGGCGTTTTTAATCAATTCCTTGATGTTGGTAAAGGCTTGGTCATGAGTGTGGGTCTAGACAAATTCTGCATTGCCGGTAAGGTCTGTGAGCGGTGCTGTCACAGTGGCATGGTGTGGGAGGAACTGGGCAATATAGTTGACTAGTCCTAGGAATCGCAGGAGTTCCTTTTGAATTCCAGGGTGTCGACCATTCCGTTAAACAGGCTATTTTTCCTGGGGCTGCATGTATTCCTTCATCACCTATGACATGTCCTAGAATATCGAGTTTGTCAGCAAACAGGATTGATTTGTTTCTGCTAGCGTAGAATTTAGCTTCCTTAAGTTTGGTACAAACCAAACCTATATGGTAGGCGTGTTCTGCTGCGGTGTTCGAGAAGATGAGAATATCATCAATGTAGACCCAAACAAAATAGTGGAGGTATTCGCTTAGGAGGTTTTCCATAATTCGCATAAAGGTGGCGGGCGCATTCATATCATCTTGTAACATATTTCGGCTAATGAAACTTCCGAAGGGTGTTTTGAAACTGTTGTAACGTTCGCTTTCTGGATCTAACCTGGTTTGGAAGTAGGCATCGCTTAGGTCAATCTTACTTCGGAATCTAGCCCGTCCAACTGCATTTAGGATCTGGGTTTGGTTTGGGATAGCGGAGCTGTCCATAACCGTGTTTTCGTTCAGTAGCTTGAGATCAACCAAGGGGCGGATTCTTTTGCCATCTGCTTTGGGTTGAACAAACATAGGAGCGGCACCTGGGGCTTCTGCCCGGTAGATGACTCCTCTTCTTTGTTGTTGGTTGATCCAATCACAAAGTGGGCTTTTGTATGCGTCAGGAATAGAGTAGGTGGGTTGGTTTTTTAGATTAGAGGGGTCTCGGAGGCGGATGTGGTGATTCACCTCTCTCATAGGCGGTAGTTCTTCGGGTATTTGATCAGGGAAAACATCAGAGTACTCATCCAATAGTCGTAGGGCAGTTGTTTCACAGACTGCGGCTCGGTATTCTCCGCTTGTTGGCTTGCATGAGACTCTGACCTTCTGATCTGGGAAATCGATAGTTGATTCCCCACACCTGATTATAGCTTTGTGGCGGTTGAGGAATGGCATGCCTATTAGGGCATCGTATTTGGCTAAATTTCCAATCAGCATTTCCTGGGGGGGTAGTATAGCAGAACCAAGTCGAATAGTCGCAGTACAGGTTTTATGGCTTGTAGATCCTGATCCCTTTACTGCCATATTAACTGGTATGGGTTGGTTAAGGTCTCGGGTTGGGAGTCCATGGACAGAGATAAAGGCATTACTGATCATATCTCTTCCGATTGCGCCAGTGTCGAATAGGACTCGAGCCCTTTTGCCATTGATCAGAATAGTACCTTCCAGAGCGGTGTGTGCTTTGAACGTCGCCGGAGGTCGAACACTGTTGCATTCCACATCGATATATCCGATATGGATTTCTTCATATTCCCTGGATTGAGCATTATTTCTTTCAACATTGTTGGCAGACGCCTCTTGCTTAATTGCCTTTCCTTTTCCTTTCTTTGTAGGACAGTTCTTTGCCATGTGCCCTGTTTTTCCACATTCAAAACATTCTCCTTTTTGCCATCTCGATTCTTTGGAGGATTTTGTTTTCTTCTTGAAAACTCGCGGGGTATCGTCTCCAGAGTTGCTGGAGGCTTTGTGTCGTGGCTGGCTGTTCCTACGAGAGGATGTCTGTGTTTTGTAGGCCTAGGTCTCATGGAGAATGGCGTCCTTTCGTTCTGCTCTTGCAATTATTACTGCAATATCATCGCCATCTTCCTCGAGTGGTTCTACCTCTCGCCGGAGAGTAGGGTGCAAGGTGTCGTAGAATTGTCGCTTCAAGATGTATTTGGAGATACTTCCTCTCTCCATCCGGTCCTTATAGATTATTATGTCCGTAGCCACATCGGTGATGCGCTTGACATGCGTTCCGTTAACTTGCTAGAGCTGGTTGAATTTGTTGTATAGGAGGTTGTTGGTTATAGAGGATTGGAATCGTCCTTTCAGGTAATCGAGAACTGTAGATCCTCTTAATCTTACATTCCCGCCGAAATCCTTATAGCATTGGTGGTATGCGTCGGTTGCCTTTCCTTCACAGAATGATCCAATGATAAGTCCGGTTGTAGGGTCTTCCACATCCTTTCCTTGCAAGAGTAGGAAGTGTGAGAGTTCTGTGGCCTATCGTTCAAAGGCTTCAGGTTTGAGGTCTTTCCCTTCGCCTGTGAACTTCGCTGGGAGGTGGAGTTTAAACTTAGGGGGTTCAAATGCTGCGGGTACCTCCTCTTCTTCACGCCTTGCCCGAGATTTCCCTCCTCCAGAAGGCCCTCCTCCTGTGCTAGCCATATCTGATTCGCTACTAGATTCGGGGTCGTTTGGAGGTTCAAAGGAAGGTTTCTTTGTTGGAGTAGATGGGAATTCTCCTGGAGGTTGTGTATCTTCCGTGTTTGCAGGATCGCCCGGCTCTTTAGCAGAGCGCCGGGGTTGTTTCTTCCTTGTAAGGTCTTGCCGTGGTATTTGCTTCCCACTCCTGGTTGTCAAAGACTCTATCTTGGGTTTGAGATGAAGCCGAATGTACTGTGATTCTGCCGCTTCTCTCCACTAGCGTTCTGAGGTGGATATCAATAGGTTGATCAGGCCTAAATCCGGGGACAGGTTTTCAACCACTTGCTGAGGTTAAAAAATTGTAACGTGTTCGCAAGGTGCTAATCACATTATCGGTAATAGATACGATAGTTGGCAGGTGGCCTGCTCTTCCAGAGAGGAGGCGAGAGCTGAGAACTAAAGCAGGCTTCGCGGGTGTACTGGGGAACAAAGAAGTAACCGTTCAACCAAGTATATTGAAATACTGTCTGTCGAAATCTGCCTTTTCTATCGTAGAAACAGGCGGTCTTTAAATACACAAATCTGTTCATGTCTAGCATGAACGAAACTAATCAAAGGTATCAAGTGATACACTTTGGTAAAACTTCTTAAGTATCAAAGCGATACTTAAAACAAAACATAAAACAAAACCAAGTATCAAACGATACTTAAAACAAACCAAGTATCAAAGCGATACTTGAAACAAAACATAAAACAAAACCAAGTATCAAACGATACTTAAAACAAACCAAGTATCAAAGCGATACTTGAAACAAAACGTAAAACAAAACCAAGTATCAAACAATACTTAAAACAAACCAAGTATCAAAGCGATACTTGAAACAAAACATAAAACAAAACTAATAACCGAGTACCCGTACCGGTTACATTGCTGCTCTCGAGGGTTCTGCTGAGACGTGATCTAGGGCGTCGCTGAATCCTCCTAGATTAAGATTTTGGTCGTAGATGTCAATATCTCCTTCCCGGTATGGGTTGAAGGATGCCGTCTTGTATCGTTTAGCATCGCACTAGGTGACGCTTTGTAATGTAACGATCCCTCTTTGAATAGTTAGTACTTGGCGATGGGGAACGATACTTCTCTTCCTGTCTTCTTCTTATCTTTGTCTTGCGATAGCTCTAGGCCTTTGCCTACGTTACCGATAGTACAAGACCCTTGTCTTCTACCGGAAACGCCTATCGTAAGCTTTCTCTCACTCTTCTTCGTAAAGCGCCTTTCTTGGCTTAACGATAACGTTGTAATAAAGATAAAGATCGTAAAGGTATTTTATATTCGTTAAAGTAATAAGTAGGAAAAGTACTTAGAACAAAGCGTGAAGAACCTATCTTCCTCGGCTGCATCGGCCTCCTTATATAGTGTTCTTCCCGCCTTTAGTCATGTGACCTAAGTGATCACATGCTCAAAACCCATGACCTCATAGCAAGGTCATGTGCGAAACTCATAAACCAATCACAACGCAATAAACAAGTCATATGACTCGCCTGAGTCATATGCACGAAACCTATGACATCATAATGAGGTCATGTACGAAACATAAATCATATGCGCAAGGCTTGCCTGTAAGGCACACTCGTAAGGTATACTCATCAGGCGCATATCCCATGACTCATACTTGAGCCATGTGCGAAAGCATCACAAATCCCACACATAACTAATCATATAATCCGAATAGGTCATATGTGTGAATCAATAACATACCTGTGACTCATAACCATGTATTACGTGAAAACCCTTTCCTCGCTAAGCCACCTTCGTGACATTATATTGTTAAGGTCTCTTCTCCTTGCTTGATGATGTCTACAGCTTGGGAGGCATTTTAATATTTATATTCCGCGTTTGAGTATTTGCAGACTACATCAATTTATCATACAACTATGTACATTTCTGATCATAACTCACAATGTCGGGTATTCTTGAAAGGTGGGAACACCTGGAGACCGTGAAAATCACCACACCCTCTTTGGCAATTCCAATATAACTAATTCGAAACTATACTGTTCCCAATAGTGGCTATTCAATTCTTAGAGTCTTTAGACTTATAGCCTAGTTCTCAAGTTGAACTGAGTTGGCTCCAATTGTCTCTATCATTGATGAAATGATCAGTTTCATCTGTGGGTTGCAGCTGTGAAGGTAGTCATAATCACAACTTTTTCTCAGGTCGCCTGACTTTAAATCCCTATAACTCTTTACCCAACTGATAGATGTCTTCTGGAGAACATCGTACTAATTCGCAGAAAGCTATTCTACTGGATTGATAGATATTCCCTTGGTCGGCAACCCTTAGTTGCTCTGGGTAATAGGGTTTCAATCACTGTTGTTGTATTGGAAGTGATCTCAGTAACTACAACCTATTCCAAAACCTAGTTGCAACATTCCGTGAAGTCCAATAACTTCTATGGTAGTGTCCCTTGGAGTTCTAGACTCTTTCAGATGTTGTAGGGTAGATGTAAATGTATTAGTCTCTTATTGAGATCATTTACCATTCAATACTGTCTCTTTGTACGAAAGTGTCCCGTTACTTACAGCTCATACCAAGGGTATCATGTCTTTGAATCCTAGTAACCTTTCTGAGAAGTTGTCAGATTTACTCCGTTCTACTTCTCAGACCTAGCCGATGGTCCTCTCTCATGTATACTGTGAACAGGATCTGATCAGACAGACAGCGATGACGTATACAGTATTACTCTGACACCTTCAATCTGGTGGTATTATAGTCACAGGATACAACTGAGATTGATATGTATGATGATGTGCAGGCCCCATAAGGGGGCCGGAGGGGAGTGTTGGAGATCAGAGATTCCAATTCCAGATGGGGTTATCCTACTTAGGGTAACTCCTAGGTATCGGATCTCAATATTCCTAACATTAGTTGTATAGTACTAGTTAGAATTAGTCTGCAAATACTCAGACATGGGATATAAATATTGAAGTATCTCCTGAGTTTTACAGATATCAAGTAATGGAAAAGAGATCTTAACAATATAAAATTGTTCTACCAACAAATCTTTATCATACTATCTTTACTGTTTTCTTTAAACCACGTTCTTAGTAGTCATTAATGAAAAAACAATAATGAGCCTTCTTAGACAATCTCCATCTACATCAAAGATTCTG
Source organism: Tuber melanosporum (assembly GCF_000151645.1). Lineage (NCBI taxonomy): Eukaryota > Fungi > Ascomycota > Pezizomycetes > Pezizales > Tuberaceae > Tuber > Tuber melanosporum. The sequence goes on from NW_003299106.1 coordinate 1,401,178, forward strand.
GCCTTAGTCTTCTTAACACATACTAGTGTTGGCTTCTGCCCAACACTTGCTGCCAAAATACCTAACTTTGAAGACTAGTAACTTAAGATGCTTCTACTAGATGACTCCCACTCTACTTCCCAGATAAAAGATATTCTCAGAAGTTTTCTCTTATATATTATATGAAGAGCTTCCCGTATTAGAATATAATATAGTAATATATTATAAGAATTTACATCATTGAACCCCATTATGGAATTAAAATAAGACATATCTTACAAAGAAAAAATTGTATAATATTAGTTTTTGAGCTGAAAACTACTTAAAGAAAATATTAACATCATTCCTCTCTTTCTTTCAACCCTCAACTCATATAATTAGCTGACTATTTATTATATGTCTGCTGCAGTTCAATGACTCCTAGCTAGCCATGTATGTGTAATATCATAACTACATGATCTTAAACCTAGTCATGTATCCAATTTTTAAAATATTTTTCTTAGTATATCACCTTCAAATCTGAAAATATCATAATATGAAAATACTTGATCGACTTCTGAAGTTGTCCAAAGCTAGTGGTATCCTTCCTATTCCCTCCTGGCACAAGTATGAAAGAGGGCAAAAAAGGTTTAGCCTTTCGATATCCATAGCCTTACTAGGGGCTACCATTTACCGGCAAGATGAGATGTGTTAGGTACAAAGCATATTTCATAGTGCCGAGAAGAGCATAGTTCCCAAGACTGTAGAACAAAGCAGAGAAGAGACGTGAATACCATAATAGCATTATTATAATAATGCCTCAAGGCTGAAATTAACTTTCCTTTTTCCAACCGGCACAGTGTCGTGGGACGGATACCCAACCGTGCCAAAATTTTCACGGTACTTGAGCGTTGCCAGCCAGACCACCACCTACCGAACGCTCTACCGGTGCCACTGCACATAACTATAAGTTAATTAGCTACAGGTGCTGTAGTTATCATATCATCATCAAAATCATCGCCTTCATCACACATTCATCTCGGAAGTTATGTAAATAATGGCGGAGTGAGGGGAATGGGGTGGGGTGCAACCACGATTTCACGGGTTATTGTAACCGTTCCGGGTTACTAATTTTGGCTGGTAGGCAAGGCGGGTGTGGTTACAGGGGTCGCGGCGATCGAGGTACCGGTAATCTATCGGCGATAAGTAAGAGTTGGGTTACGGTGTTCATTTTTGACGTTTGTCGTTCGCCAGGGCGGAGTTTAGTGGGGTGGTTTGGATTTTGGATGGGGGAGGCTTTGCGGGTTGGTTTCTAGAAATACTGGGGGGGAGGGGGTTTACTTTTTATTTCGTTTCATTTTTATTTTATTTCACGTTATTTTATGGGAGGTTTGAATGTTGATTGCGGAGGGCGGGGAAAAGTCTAGTTTATATGCTTCGTACTAATTTTTAAATTAAAACCAAGATCTGAAAGCCGAAGAAAGTGAGTAGAGGAATAGGAGGGAGGGAGTTTTTCATTTCTCAATCCCAAACATTCCCGCAAGACCTCGAATTCGAAATCTGTGTAACGAGGATGTCCTCCGCCCCCGTTTCTTCGAGCCTATCCATGACCGTAGCGATACTGCTCTTCTCCACCATGGCCGAGACGGAGACCCAGCCGTACTCATCCAGCTGCGTGATGGTGGGCGCGCGCTTGCCAGGTGTGACCTTCGTCACGGCGGCTAGTTTATCGCGGGAGATGTTGTAGGTGCACAGCACGTATTTTTTGGCCACGATGACGCCGCGGATGCGCGACTCGATCGTTTTCACAAGGGTGGGGTTAGAGGGGTGTTTGGACTTTATCAGGACGGCACCCGTGGTCAAGATTGTAGCGATGGGTTTTAGGCCGGCAGCTCTCATGGTTTCACCGGATTCTGTTTTCAGACGCTGTTGGTTAGGTGATTGTGGTACCTAGATGAGGAGGCGGGGAGGGGAGAGGGGGCGGGTAAGTACCGACTAAGTCGACGATCCCATCGGCGACACCGAGAGCGCAGGCAGCCTCGACGCTTCCACCGACATACTTTATCCTGGTAACTGTACCGTCTACCTTAATAGCCCTGGGAGTAGCTCTAGGGGTTGTCTTCTCCAGAGCATTCAAGTTTAACTCCCCCACCCCTCCGCTACCTCCTCCTCCTTCCTTCCTCCCCCTCTCCTCCGCATTGTCACTCCCAACCCCATCCTTCACCTGCTCCTCCAACCTGGCGAAATACTCACTGGCCAACAGCGTGAAGCTCGTGACGATGTTCTTCCCGATTAATTCCCTGGGCACCTGGATCGGGCCCTTCTCCGGGACCTGCACTTGCAGCTTGCACTTCCCGAAGCCCAATTCCATCAGTTCCTCCACGTCCGCTTGCGACTCCGCAACCTGGTCCTGCCCGGTTATGCCCAGACCCACACGGCCCTCGCCGACGAAGACGGGGATGTCGGCTGCCGGGAGGAAGACGAGCGCTATGGGGTGGTTGATGCATAGGGCTATGTCAAGACGGCTGTGGCGGTGGAATTGGATGTCGGCGCCGTGGAGGAGGTCGAGGCAATTCTGGTGGAGGCGGCCTTCTGTAGTGGGGTCGTTAGCTACTCATTGGTGCGGAAGAAGGGGGGGGGGAACTCTTGGGAACGGCAAAGAGGAGGCGGTCGCTCAGGCTGAGTCATTGGCATTGAGATGTTAGTAACCGAGACAACTTCCATCTAGAAGAGAAAAGGCGTAGGAAAACAAACTGATTGACAAGATCCATTGTGTGATCTTCAAGTAGTCTTTTTTCCTTTTTTCCTCCTTTTCTTTTTTTGCGGTTCCTTTTCTTTCCGTTAAGGGAGGGAGATCGGACGGAAGAAGGCGTATGTGTGGGATGATGTACTAGTACGAGAAGGAAAGGGGTTGTTTGAGTAACGAAGGGGGTGAGTGGGTGAGGGGTTGATAACAGCTTGGTATGGATGGTAGGGTTAGATTGATGAATTAGATTAGACTTTACTGAATGATGCCATGCACCTTACCAAATCCCGTGGTGGGGTTACATACAACAGTTGCGTTATCATATGATGCCGGTAAGTGTCTAAGACAAGGGCAGGAGAAAAAGGAAGAAGAAGGAGGAGAAGAAAGGGGGGAGGTTTGTCTGTAAGTAAGGGTACAGTACTGTACTTTGGGGAGTTGAGGTTTGTGTTGATCCGGGGACCAGGGTTTCGTTTTTATCTCATCCTTCCCCAATCCACCCGCTCCTCCTCCCCGTTCGTGACTTTGTTCCGCCACGCACGATAGCAGAGAATTCCACACATAACCACTCGGAGTAATATTATAGTATGGTCTAATAGATAACTACGGTAGCCTGGTCTAGCCCAGCCCAGTCCAACTCCTCTCAAAACTCTACAAAATTACCATTTTCTCTCTTAGTCAGTTGTGCTCACCTGGTAAATCCTCGTTCAAAGGGAATAAAAGAAAGGGGAGAAGGAAAAGCCCTGTCGATCCATCCATTCACCCATCCACCCTCACGTCCACCCATCGAAAACAAATGGAAAAATGGATAAGGGTCAAGGGTTAGGGCACAGCAGCCTCATCCTTACCTGATGATTGACATCTACCCTGCCGAACCCGGCCCCTCATCGATAGAGTACGTATGATACAAATACTCGTACAAGTACAATGGTGATAGTCCACCGTACTGGTACCGTAGACTGCTCCGCACAGTCTCACCAATCACGTCTTTAAAACCCACCATACCCGACACACGGCATCATACCCAACCCATGCGAAGGATGTGATGTGCTACCGTACCCCTTCAATCGATCAATCAATCAATCATCACCACTGAGCTTGTGTGAATGCACACCCACATATACACCATACCACCGTACCGCACGACACGGTACAGTACTCGTAGTGTCGAAGCGTTTTTAAAAAGGACTGCTATTGCATGCCACCAAGATCCCAGCAGAATGGCCAATTTTTGGTGGTATGCAATAGCAGTCTTTTCTAAAAACGCTTCGACATTACGAGTATCAGACACACATGTCGTACCCTACGTGACGTGATGTGACATACGGTATTCGAGTATGATACGCTCTTTACGCCCCGTTGGCATCAACTGTCATTCATCGCCTTAAATCCAGGAACTCCTCGAGCGAACTGCACACACACGCGTTTGTGGGTGGGCGTGTGCGGGCTTATTCGGAATAGACCTACTGTGCCTGTTCCTGCCTATCTACGGTACTGAAGCGGGGCGGAGCGTATGACGACTTACTGTATGCTATTACCGAGAAGTATGATACCGTCACTCATTCCACTCCTGCTTCTCCCCGCCCGCCAGGGTTTTCCTGGCTGTGGGTGGATGTGTGTGTGGGGGGAGGGAGGGGGTAAAGGCAGTGTTGTATGAGGGAAGAGATGGAAGACCGGGCCGGATTGTGAGTGGGACTGGGAAGAGAGTGGGAATGTGGTTGCGATCCCGATCTGTTACCTGTGTGTATTTTGCTTTTTTGCTCTACTCGTACTGGTAACTCTTCAGCACTGGTTCTGAACGTTTCATGGGTGCGTGCCAGGTGCTTACTCGAGTACTTCGGGGGGAGGGATTGAATGAATGAATGAGTGAGGAGCTCGGGTGTTGCCGGACGGAACGGGTCTGGTGGGGGGGGGTGCTCCGACCTCCAACCCCCCGCGTTCGAATTCCCCTCCCCCACGATGATACTATGATACCTCTGCTTCCATTCCGTTCCGATGGGAGGGAGGGCTTAGCCCTTCCATCCTTCCCCCTTCCCTTCTTGCAATTCAATGCAATCTGATTCCTTATCGATAGCGGATTAGATACCGGTAGATAGACTTGCTGTGAATACGTTTTTACAAACGGCACACATGTTGCGCCGCCACACCATCTACCTGCCCTGCCCTGCCTTGTGCTACGACAAAAAGCAAGGTGATGTGCTTTCAGTGGTTGTGAAAAAGCCGATTACCCAAATTCCCGATTCCATGAAAGGGTAAAAAAGGGGAGAAAAAAGGAAAAAAGTGGGATATGTATGCTTCGGTCGGTTGGGTCGGCTAAGCGTGAGGGAATTGCTATTGGGAGTTTTTGAAGTCAAAACGCACTTTTCTACAACCCCCCCCCTCATTCCCTTCCTCACCCTCGGAGCGCAGGGAATGGGGGAGAGGGGGGTGTAACCATGGTTGAAGTGAAGTGCTATCTTGTTTACCTACGCGTGAGCGCTTTCTTGTTCCTCCGGTCATTGACAGTGGTTATTGACTTACTTGCGCTGGTCTGGATTGATCGACCGTGGGTGAGTGGCTAGGGGTGGAGCTGGAGTGGGGAGCTTTCAAGGGGTATGGTACTACGAGTACGCTGTAAGTTAGACTAATTAGGTATAGTTAGAGCAAAAACCGGAAGGTCGGAATCCCCTCCCCCACCCGTGTTTTGTTTAGATCCCGTCTGTCTGCCTGTTTGATGTTACCGGAGGTGGGGATCACGATTCATGAGGGTTGAAGCTTTGTAATTGGATTGAAGTAAGAAGATGGATGATAAGTGAGGGTAGTGAATCAAGGAAAACACAGTAACGGTATTCCAAGCTAAGCTTGCTGAAGCTCTAGCTTAGCTTACCTCTACTAGCAGTAAAACCACGGGTGGTCTGCAGGTTTTCCGGGGAGAGTGGGATGATTGAGGCTGGTGGTACAGTGCTCGTCGGGTGGGTGCTTTGATGGGCTGATGGAGGGGGATGGTGGGTTCGGAAGGGCTGTACGGGCGCAAGGTTCTGGTTGGCTGGTTAAGCCTTTTATATTTGTCAACGGGGGGAATCGGAGGTCTGGCCCACTGCAGCATGGCTCGCCTGCAGCGGAGATAGGTACCGTCCCGCATGCTGTGGGTCAGGTACGGTACGTACTATACCTCGTACTTGGATGTTACGCGCTGTGTCGTATTATTTTCGCAATGCGCGTGCTTGTTTGGTTGGTTTGTGATATGTTGGCGGAATGGACGAGAGTGCAGACTGGATGAAACACCCTGCTCTGCCAGAAGAGCAGAATGGCAGGGTACGGTAGATTGGCGTACGGGAGGGGCTCAACTTAGGCCCCCAGGCCAGTAAGGTTATACTGTGCTAGACCAGAATGCTCCGAAAGAATTGAGTTTGGCTACCGAAGCTCTCTGATAGAGCTCTTACCATACCGGTACCACTATGGTGCAGCATCGCAGTCTGCCGTATCCTATCCATTCCCTCCCCACAAGGTTCCATCACTAAGCTAATACAGCGATATATAGGGCTCTGCCTAACTTGCCGTATGCAACTTCCCCTAGTTGTCCCAGCCGCCAGGTGGTTTACCGGTACTCGAGTGCTTCACCCCATAGCCAATTTGTCTGTCCCGCCTTGACACATGCAGTATAGCACTACATACCGTATTCTGATACCGAATATTTCATATTGGGGAACTCGTCCTACCGCTATCCGTCAGCATGGTCTAATCACTACCAGTCGGTCTCGATTAGGATTGCAATTCTTCGGGGGCCCCCATCTCACAAGGCTGGACTTCGCACTCGCTCACGAACCGGGCGATATAACGCTGCGAGGAAGGAGGGGGATGTTCAGTCCGATATACCTTGTTCAAGATCTATCAACATACCAAAGCCTTGCCCTGATTTCAGCCGGATGTTACCACTGGTGCGGTATTTGATCCGACATTGGAGACTTAAGAAGGCTCCGGTACCATATACAGATACCGTATGGGTATTTCGCGAATCTGAGAGATTAGAGCTCGGTTCTCGCAAGGCTCCCTCTTTCCCTGCACGTGGTCACCCGAAACCTTATGCTACCCTATGCCGTCCCGCTAGGAGAAGGCTGTGGGGATGCTCATTGCAAGGCTACTGCAGTAACTCACTATCACAGAGACAAGGACTTTGCGAGGGCATGAGTTCGATATATTAGGGCAGTTCACTTCGCTGGAGATCGCTAGTTTGATAGTCCATCACTCGAGGTGTTTGGATTGCGATAGCACTTTTTTTAAAGTCTGCGCTCGGATAGTCCCGGGTCTGTTCGGTGAAGAATTTGGGAGAAGCCTTAATAAATTCCTGGCCACTAGTTAGTCGCCTTGACTAATATTCGATGCTGTGGTGGTGATCGGCGGTCTGCTCTTATATCTGTTATTTTCTACCTTGCGTTTGCTATTCGTTAGTTTTGGCTGAGCTAGATTACTTCTTTTGTTCTCTCACCTCATTGTGGGCCCATATTGTGGCTAAATCAATAGCCTTTGAAAAGATGTGTTCGGATGCTCATTGGGAGACTTCTGAGTGATCGTGCGGAATGCTTCTGCGAAGGTTGAAGATTTTGGAATGGCCTGTTTTGATGTCAGTCCAATGATATGGTGACCATTTAGCCACTTGCTTTCGGGGTATGTTTCCTCGGATAGGGGGTGGGTCAAGTTAGGTTAATTTGGTAGACGTCGTTGAACTATGATACTGTGAGCAATCGCTGAATGGAGCGATGCACCCAATACCCACCATCCAGCCATCCAGCCATCCAGCCACACTCCCCTAATGGATGGGGACGTAAATATTAGTAGAAACTCACATCCACCAGAAGCCTTCAAAACTTCACGATGTAATTGAAATTTTTTCGAATCACCTGCAGTCCGCTGTGACGCACCCTTCTCCTTCTCCAGTTGCCTCCATTTTCTGCTCATTTTCTCTCAAATAAGGGACAAGCTGGTTCATTACGCCATCTCCCTTCCGCCGACGCTCCTCTGTAGATTAAGGCATGGATCAAGCAAACCACGTAGCGCTGCAAAAAAAAAACCCCCACGATGCCAGCAACGAAAACACAGTAGTCGGGCAAAATAAACTCCAAACACCCATCACAATACGGCGAATCGCCGTGACACTCCGTGAAGCATTTCGCCATCATCGAAAGTTTGTTATTCGTGAGCTCGCGGGGATGTGTGCTATGTGCTCATTCCACGTTCCTCTATTGAGTGTGCCGGAATAGAGTGCTAGTTGATTTCTGGTTGGGTCGGGTTACATTTCCGGTCAGTTCGTGGATGCGGTGGAGGCGGGGGGGGGTGCTGGTAGGTTTGTCCCCTTTTCGTTTTTCTTTAGGAGGGGAAGTGAAGTAGAGAAGGAGTTGTATCAGTTGAGGAGAACATTTGGAAATTTACCTACACGAGGAACATCTCGAAGGAAAAGGGGGGGGGGCAGATTATGATGTTCGTGAGCTATGATACCTCAAAATCTCACTTCTATGATGTGTGATGCTGCTATTGGGACGGGTGGGGAAAGTGCTTGTTCCTCCGCAATGTTACACCTTGTACAGTACCATCTACATCAAAGCAGTGGTGCCAGAGGACTACTCATAAGGTTTACCCCACTATACCTTACCACACCAGTCTGCTGCGGCCCTGGGAGAATATACTTGTACAATTGAGGTTAGATGCTGAGTCGAGTACGACCTTAGAGCCTGAATTTGCTCATCCAATCCTCTGTATTAAATTTTGCGTACTATAGAGCAAAAGTTTTGCCAAAACTTACCTACTGCAGTTGACACCTACAGCTTGTTTGTGTTAGAGGTTCGAAGTGGCTTGAGAATGAGTGGAATTGATTCAGGAAGTTGCGGCTGTCTAGTGGATTCTTTGGGAGTATGATGGAACGTTCTTAAGTGTTAGTGATTCACGGAGAAGATCCTACAGACATGTCTTTCCTCTACTGTCACGGGGAGTATGCGGAGGAATGTGGATATGTGCGGAGACAGGGATGGATGTGGTGACTATAGAAGGACCAAGATACTTCGTTCATGTTTCGTTCATACACCTTTCTTTGCCGCCACCCCAGTGGAATGGAGAAAGACGAACGAGAGAATGGGGTTGCTCACAGCACCCGTCTTTCTCAGTGCACAGTTTCCAAGCCGAATCCTCTTACTCTACCGTCTACTCGAGTACTGTACAGCTGCGCGGTCTACCTCTCTCTCTCCTTAATCCCCGCCCACCACGGTTTACAACGCAAACACAAGCACGCCACTGCTCCGGGAATGGTATACCCCTCCAAACCTATACACACAAATTCGGCTCTTTCAGACGCTCCATCCCCCCGCACTCTTAGGGAGCACAAAAAGGATATGATACCTGAGTCTTCAACAAACCCTAGGACGAAGGCGCAGGGTTGGGGTAGGCTACCCGTGAATTAATAATACAGATACATTCGGAAGATTTTCCTACCGAGGAGTTGAGAAGCTGTGCCGTGCGGGAGGGTCGGGAAGTACTCGTACGTTGTTGGAGGTTAATTGAGTTGGGTTTGCTCCTCGTTCGAGTTCGTGTGGCGATAGCTCCTAGTAAGGCGAGGGATAGGAGTGAATAGAGGATTCCCGGATACCGGCGTAGGCCTATTACAGAAGAGCTGGGTTGGTTATATTAGGTTAATACGCAAACTCTCATTGGTGAATTACTTTATAAGTTAGTAATCTCGTTTCTTTATGGGTGTCCCTGTCCGAATGGGGCCGACTGAAAGATGGAGGGCCAAAGGAAGGAGTTTGAGAGTTGGGGATTATAGATCTTGATATATTCGTTAGGGTAATGATTGTTAAACGGTCTAGAGGTTCCTATACGCACCTGTGAGCATAGTTTGACGTGAGGCCAATATACAACAGTGTACTCAGAATGTCTAGGGAGAAAGCTATGAGATTTCCCGCTTGATGGGTTGTGCGGAATATGTAAGCGGAATCCACAACGGTGTGCAAATGGCTACTACAACATATGTAACTACACCCGCACGAGGCGAATCTGAAAAGCTTAGTTTGGAGCCATATCCACGGGTGACAGCTATAGTATAGAGGAGGGAGTCGTCCAAGGGTGTAACTACGACTGGCCGCGCGATAAGGGTGCAAACGAGTTACAAGTGATCTACAAAGTTCGGCATTCGAATGCACTGCGATATTGTAGATGTAGAGCCAAAGTGGTTCTAGCTTCACTTCCTCTCCTACTTCCCCCTCGGTAGTTTCGGGATATCCCCCAAGTATTCCCCGTTCTAGGGTTAAGTTGTATAATACCTATCCTGGTAAGTTTCTACAGTCACGGTAAATCACTCGATTTGAGAAACCATGAGCTCTTTAGAATAAATAAGCTGAGGGCTCGGCTTTGGGTGGGGTTTGATGTCGTTTACCTGGAGAGGCGATAGCCTGCTGGGGCTGGAAGCAGCCATGACAAGTTCTAGCAGAGCTTAAAATTCACGGTTCTCTTGGGCCAATAAACTTTATGGGCCACACATAAGTCCCCGCTGCCAGCTACTTTCCCACCTTCCCCACCATCCGCTTAACGGTTGGGCACTAGTCCTCAAAATTTACAGGCTCAAGGCATAGGCTTCTTGGTGGGGTTGCAAAGAATCATAGGGTGGCCGGATTGGCAGCCTCCCTCGGATGAATCAGCTTTTTTCATTCAAGCCGAGTACAACATCTCCGAGGGGGTGGTCTTGCTACTCCACAGCCTCCGGGGCCCTGTCGGATAGCGTATCTCATAGGGGGTACACGCCCGGTGTGCAACCTTGAATGGCGGAAAAATCGATGGTATTTGTGGTTCTACCATAACTACTACAACTCTGGCTATTGCGCTCACCTTAGATGTTTCGGGCAAGACCGTGACGATTGCTCTTGTCAGCGGGACAATTTCTTGGAAGCGAGGTTGTCGCTGCAGGGCCTGGCAAGAGCATTCCAAAGAAAGCGGTTTTTTTTGTGGTATGTCCTTGTAGGAGTGGGGGATGGTAAGAGAGGGTGGGAAGATAGCGGGTGAATAAGAGCCCTCTTAGGAATTGGCATATGCTATTGCGGAGATTGGTATGATATTCCGACTCCTTAAGATTGCATCCTGGGCGTGGGGCGGCTGGTTTGCGAGGAAGAAGAGGAAGAGAAAAATGGTGTAGGATTTTGAAGAGGGAGAAGAGTTCTCTTTTTAGGGAAAATATTATAACGCATTTTGCACCAGCTTTTGGGTCGAGTGATAGTTTGTGTGGAACTGTGTCTCTTTTTGTCTGTAATCTAACGTAACTTACCCACGAGACCCGAGAGGCTACAATGCGGTATAGCACTGTATCGAGGCACGAGTGCTGTGTTAAAACGAAGACAAGGTGCCCTACCAAAAGGGAAAAAAAAGAAAGACCTCTCATTAATTAGTGATCTACATGTATTCCGTAAGATATGATTAGTAATTCCGGGGAAATAATTGGATCCGTCACCTTACTGGAGCTGCCGAGAACAGAAGCACTACTGGTAGTATGATACTTCACAAAACGGAGAGTCTTGGTTATGCATTAATTGAACCCCCAAGTGTAAACGTTGCATTACTCAAACTTAACCAACGCCGGCAACGCACGCAGGAGATCTTCGTGGTGCGATGTCGTGGTGGGGAGCGTGGGGCGCGGGGGAAGGAAAGAGAGTATCATAAACCCAGATCGGGACTTTTGCTTGTATGATAACATACATATGGTTAAGAACAATGCATGATGTTTCTTCCTACCGGGATTGTTTCCCGCCCTCCTACCGAGACGCCGGGGGTTTCGATTCTGTGACACTAAAAATGGTAAGAAGGGCGCTAATTTGGCGGGGGGAGATAGACAATGAACTAATGATACAAGGCCTTGTTCGGCACTCACGCCGCTATACAAAATAATGTCGCCATTGCTAAAATTCGAACTCCCCGGACCAACTCAGAGAGCAAAAAGAGAAACGATATACACATAGAATCCGCCTCACCAGTCGTCGTGATTAAAACAATAATTTATCAAGGAGGCTGCATAGTATGTGGAGCTATAGCCAAAAAGAAACATGTCAAAATACTTCATTTGCGGCAAAGATGCCTAAAAGCCAGAACAACGCCATCTCATGAAGTGGGAAACAGGGCCTAGGTCTTGGGGATAGTGATAGGGGGAGTAGTATCATAGTCAATATGGGGAAGACGGGAGGGGGTAAAAGGGGAAGAAGGGGAAGAAGGTGCCATACAATGTTATGATGGATTTAGTGGGCTGCATAACCGGCGAGACGGCAATCGCTAATTAATCCCCCGTTATAATCCCCCATTATCCACCCCACGCACTGTACATGATTGGAGTCCATGAAAAATTGTCCCATCGATCTTTGGTAGGTAGGTATATGGAGATAATTGAATCGTAAGTACACAAAAAGGAAAGGAATGGGAAAGAAAGAAAAAAAAGATGGAAATAAATTTGGATGTAATTGTGAAGCCCAAGGGTGGAGCAAGGATATATTATGATAGTGGGGGTGTTGAAGGGATAACTGGCAGCTAGCCTAGGCTTATTGTATGGAAATTTGTGTCATAAGGGGGCGTGTTGAACTTTGGTCTTGGATATAGAGGGGTGTGGAACTTTTTGGAGGGGTGTGATTCGGGTCAGACAGTCCGGGTGGGAGAGGTGCCATAGTATAGGTTTATCGCTATCGGACCGGAGAGCTAAATTTCGCGTTCGGATAGTAATTCTACGATAGTGTTATGTCCATTCTTCAGAGCTTCCGAAAGTGACGTTTCACAAGCGAGATCTACCGTACCGGAGTTGGTATCCACGCACTCTAGAAGCATCTTCACGACTCCCTCATGTCCTTTCGAGGCCGCTATGAGGAGGGGTGTTTGGCCGTGTCGATCCGCAATGTCAGGCTTGACATCTTTCCGCTCCAGAAGCGCCTTTACTACCTTCTCATGCCCCTCCTTGGCGGCTATAGTGTTGGAAATTACGTTATTCCTTTCCTATCTGGTAATGGGGCTGTGTTGGTCATGTGACACAGCCACATGACTGAGTATATATGCTATTGTATTCTAGCATCTTCTAGAAATTTCCTTGGTATGAGGCAGTGCTCGTGTAATGGTAATGGTAAAGGGATATATAAAGGGCAGGTTCAGCCCTGTTCTTAGAAAGAGTGTGCAAGCTTGGATTAATCTTTAAGTCTTCAGATTTTATTGTGGTTATCATTGTTACTTCGTTAGCATAACAGTTAGTATAATAGATACAAATATTTTCAGGTTATGAGCCCAGGTTTGTGAGATACTTCTGCATTCACACCATAAATCAGAAGACCTCTAAAGCACTCTAAGTAAAAACATCACTGTCTCCCACCCTCAACCAATCCTCTGTTTCATCGTGGCAAAATATTTCTTTTATGACGTACACAAGTACCTACTGACCCCCTCTGAATATGGCCTTTACCACTGTAAAGACTACAAATACATCCAACAGCTAGACTACAATAACTTGTTTCCTGTGTGCTGTAAATGTTACTATGAAAATATCCGTGATTACTCATTAGATTACCTGAGGGATATCAATTGATATAAATAACTTCCTGACACAAAATAAAAGAACTAAACAGTCTATATCACGATATTATCTGAAAGTGACACAAAATCTGGCTTTAGCATTTCTGTCAAAGATTACCCTAAACTCCATGGTCAAGAAAATTATTAAACCTGCACTGATACCTGGGAGATAGCTTTTGAAGTCCTGGATTTTTGGGATGTAGTATTAGGCGAATCTGTGAAACCAGAACCTTCTTCCAAAGATAGCGCAATAACTTACACCATGTGAGTCAAGGAATGGAAAAAGAAAGACAAAAGAAAAAAGTTCTTCCTATACCAAGCTGTTAACACTACCTTTCATGCCAAAATCTCTGCCAATGCAACCTCTAAAGCTTTTGGCAAGCCTTCAAAGATAGATTTAACAAAGAAACCCCTACAACCAACTTGATCTTATTGAAAGCAATCTGGAAGATCAAACTCACATTTGGACAAGTAATCCCCAACCATACAACCAAGTTCGAAACTGCATAGAACCAATTAGTCCAACGATGTGCCAACAACTTTGATAGTGAAGGCAATATCGACAAATTCTGTATGGCAGTAAGGATATAGACCCAATCTGAGTCAGTGAAAGGAACAATGTTCATGTTATCAATAAAGAATCTACATTTTGATATATAGAACATATTATCAGCATGAAAGACTATTTGCTGGATAGATGTTAGGGACTACTTCATTGGAAGGGCTGCCGAGAAGTCAGTAGAAGAAGAAGAAAAGGTACTGAGTATACCTAGTGGTGAGAAAAGAGAACTGTAGCTATTGTACAAAGAGAGAGAAAACAAGCAACAACTACATGATTGCAAAATGTCAATGTCTACAAAGGGAAAAGAAGAGAAAAGAAAAGAGAAAAAAACTCAAATTGCTGCAACAGCTGATGCAAACATTACTGTATTGATGGTTGAAAATATGCCATTAAATTTGGAGATGGTAGAGGGTAAAAACTCTACAAATTAGTTATGCGACTCAGATGGTACCAGTCTCCTTTCGCCAAACTCAGGTTATTTCCTCAATCTCACCACTTCCTTTAAAACAATAGTAACTGCCGACGGAAGAATTCATTAGACAACTGAATCTGGAAAAGCAAGAATCAATGTACACCTGTTGGATAGGCATCAACATACAGTTATCCATAAATGGACACTGTATGTTCACTCTTTTGGATACTCATTGGTATCAGAATCCAGAATGGATAATATTGGAGTAAGGAGAGTAATGGAAAAGGGGAAGTATTAGGAATACCAGGATCTGATACCTAGGAATTACCCTAAGTAAAGTAACCCCATGTGGAATTGGAATCTCTGGTCTCTAACATCACCCTCTGGCCTCCTTATGGGGCCTGCAAGTCGTCATACAAATCAATCTCAGTTGTGTTCTCTAACTATAATGCCACAGAATTCAATCTGTCAGAATAATACTGTACATGTCACTACTGTCCATCTGACCGGATCTTGTTCACAGGATATATGAGAGGAGACCTTTGACTAGGTCTGGGAAGTAGAATGGAATAAATCCATCAACTACTAAAAGAGTTACTATACTTCAAAGATATGACATTGTTGGCATGGGCTGTAGGTAATGGGATGTTTTCACATGAAGTGACCATATCAAATAGTAAAGGATCTTAATGAGAATGCAATATATTCGCACTTACCCTAAAATAATCAGAAGAGTCTAGAACACTGAGGAACACTATCGTAGAAGTCAATAGACTTCATGGAGTATTACAACTGGGTTCAGGAATGTGCCATGGTTGAACAGTTACTTCTTTGTTCCTCAGTACACCCTCAAAGCCTCCTTTGGTTCTCAGCTCTCGCCTCTTCTCTGGAAGAGCAGGCCACCTGCCAACTATTGTAACTATTATGTATAACGTGTTCGCAAAGTGCTAATTACATTATCGGTAATAGATACAATAGTTGGCAGGTGGCCTGCTCTTCCAGAGTTGAGGCGAGAGCTGAGAACTAAAGGTAGCTTTGAGGGTGTACTGAGGAATAAAGAAGTAACTGTTCAACCAAGTATATTGAAATACTGTCTGTCGAAGTCTGCCTTTTCCATCGTGGAATCAGGCGGTCTTTAAATACACAAATCTGTTCATGTCTAGCATGAACGAAACTAATCAAAGGTATCAATCAATACACTTTGGTAAAACTAATTAAGTATCAAGCAATACTTAAAACAAAATCTAAAACAAAACCTTGCAAACCCTGGCTTCCCACTGCCACTCCTGTTCTGTCATTTCATTGCGCTTACCCCCCGTACCCCATCGAACAGAAATGATGCAACTGGCATAGCGCCAAGAATTGAAAAACGAAAATGATTAAATTGGGGATTGTCCCGTGTTGCGAGAAAATGTTTAGAGAACAAGAGAGGGATTTTCAATTGCTCAATGAGATGAGAGAAGAACAGAGGTGGAGGTACAGGAAAGCAGAAAATATATAGAGGGGAAAAACTTCGTGCTGGTACAGAGTACTGACATCCTGGTATATAATATATCATACGTTTCTAGGAATATATCCAACACTAAGGGTTCCAAGGGCGCTGAGTGATATATTATATATTAGTGTAACCGGTACGGGTACTCGGCTATTGTTTTGCTTTAAGTATCGCTTTGATACTTGGTTTGTTTTAAGTATCGTTTGAAACTTGGTTTTGTTTTATGTTTTGTTTTAAGTATTGCTTTGATACTAGGTTTTGTTTTATGTTTTGTTTTAAGTATCGCTTTGATACTTGGTTTGTTTTAAGTATCATTTGATACTTGGTCTTGTTTTATGTTTTGTTTTAAGTATCGCCTTGATACTTAGTTTGTTTTAAGTATTGTTTGATACTTGGTTTTGTTTTATGTTTTGTTTTAAGTATCGCTTTGATACTTAAGGAGTTTTACCAAATGGTATCGATTGATACCTTTGATTAGTTTCGTTCATGCTAGACATGAACAGATTTGTGTATTTAAAGACCACCTGTTTCTACGATAGAAAAGGCAGACTTTGACAGACAGTATTTCAATATACTTGGTTGAACGGTTACTTCTTTGTTCCTCAGTACACCCTCGAAGCCTCCTTTAGTTCCCAGCTCTCGCCTCCTCTCTGGAAGAGCAGGCCACCTGCCAACTATCGTATCTCTACCGATAACATGATTAGCACCTTGCGAACACGTTACATTTTTTTAACCTCAGCAAGTGGTTAAGAACCTGTCCCCGGATTTAGGCCTGATCAACCTATCGATATCCACCTCAGAACGCTAGCGGAGAGAAGCGGCAGAATCACAGTACATACGGCTTCATCTCAAACCCAAGATAGAGACTTTGACGACCAGGAGTGGGAAGCAAATCCCACGGCAAGACCTTACAAGGAAGAAACAACCCCGGCGCTCTGCTAAAGAGCCGGGCGATCCTGCAAACATGGAAGATATACAACCTCCAGCAGAAGTCCCTTCTACGCCAGCAAAGAAGCCTTCCTTTGAACCTCCAAACGACCCCGAGTCTAGTAGCGAATCAGATATGGCTAGCACAGGAGGAGGGCCTTCTGGAGGAGGGAAATCTCAGGCAAGGCCTGAAGAAGAGGAGGTACCCGCAGCATTTGAACCCCCTAAGTTTAAACTTCACCTCCCAGCGAAGTTCACAGGCGAAGAAAAAGACCTCAAACCTGAAGTCTTTGAACGATGGGCCACAGAACTCTCACACTTCCTACTCTTGCAAGGAAAAGATGTGGAAGACCCTACAACCTGACTTATCATCGGATCATTTTGCGAAGGAAAGGCAACCGATGCATACCACCAATGCTATAAGGATTTTGGCAGGAATGTGAGATTAAGAGGATCTACAGTTCTCGATTACCTGAAAGGACGATTCCAATCCTCTATAACCAACCACCTCCTATACAACAAATTCAACCAGCTCCAGCAAGTTAACGGAACGCATGTCAAGCGAATCACCGATGTGGCTACGGACCTAATAATGTATAAGGACCGAATGGAGAGAGGAAGTATCGCCAAATACATCTTGAAGCGACGATTCTACGACACCATGCATCCTACCCTCCGGCGAGAAGTAGAACGACTTGAGGAAGATGGTGATGATATTGCAGTAATAATTGCAAGAGCAGAACGAAAGGACGCCATTCTCCATGAGACCAAGGCCTACAAAACACAGACGTCCTCTAATAGGAACAGCCAGCCACGACATAAAGCCTCCAGCAACTCTGAAGACGATATCCCACGGGTTTTCAAGAAGAAAACAAAATCCTCCAAAGAATCGAGACAGCAAAAGGGAGAATGTTTTGAATGCGGAAAAACAGGGCACATGGCAAAGAACTGTCCTACAAAGAAAGGAAAAGGAAAGGCAATTAAGCAAGAGGCGTCGGCCAACAATGTTGAAAGCGATAACGCCCAATCTAGTGAATATGAAGAAATCCATATCGGATATATCGATGTGGAATGTAACAGTGTTCGACCTCCGGCCACATTCAAAGCACACACCACTTTGGAAGGTAATATCCTGATCAATGGCAAAAGGGCTCGAGTCCTATTCGACACTGGCGCAATTGGAAGAGATATGATCAGTAATGCCTTTGTCTCCGTCCATGGATTCCCTACTCGAGAGCTTAACCAACCCATACCAGTCAATATGGCAGTAAAAGGATCACGATCCACAAGCCATAAAACCTGTAGTGCTACCATTCGACTTGGTTCTGCAGTCCTACCCCCTCCGGAAATGCTGGTTGGAAATTTAGCCAAATACGATGCCCTAATAGGCATGCCATTCCTGAACCGCCACAAAGCTATAATCAGGTGTGGGGAATCAACTATCGACTTCCCAGATCAGTAGGTCAGAGTCTCATGCAAGCCAACAAGCGGAGAATACCGAGCCCCAGTCTGTGATGCAACTACCCGAAAACTATTGGATGAATACTCTGATGTTTTCCCTGATCAAATACCCGAAGAACTACCGCCTATGAGAGAGGTGAACCACCACATCCGCCTCCGAGACCCCTCCAATCTCAAGAACCAACCCACCTACTCTATTCCTGACGCATACAAAAGCCCACTTTGTGATTGGATCAACCAACAATAAAGAAGAGGAGTCATCTACTGGGCAGAAGCCCCAGGTGCCGCTCCTATGTTTGTTCAACCCAAAGCAGATGGCAAAAGAATCCGCCTCTTGGTTGATCTCAAACTACGGAACGAAAACACCGTTATGGACAGCTCCGCTATCCCAAACCAAACCCAGATCCTAAATGCAGTTGGACGGGCTAGATTCCGAAGTAAGATTGACCTAAGCGATGCCTACTTCCAAACAAGGTTAGATCCAGAAAGCGAACGCTACAACAGCTTCAAAACACCCTTCGGAAGTTTCATTAGCCGAGTTATGTTACAAGGTGATATGAATGCGCCCGCCACCTTTATGCGAATTATGGAAAACCTCCTAAGTGAATACCTCCACCATTTTGTCTGGGTTTACATTGATGATATTCTCATCTTCTCGAACACCGAAATAGAACATGCCTACCATATAGGACTGGTTTGCACCAAACTAAGGGAAGCTAAATTCTACGCTGGCAGAAACAAATCAATCCTGTTTGCCGATAAACACGATATCCTAGGACATGTCATAGATGATGAAGGAATACACGCAGCCCCTGGAAAAATAGCCCATTTAACTTGGAATGGTCAACACCCCGGAATCAAAAGGAACTCATTCGATTCCTAGGACTAGTCAACTATATTTCCCAGTTCCTCCCACACCACGCCACTGTGACAGCGCCGCTCACTGACCTTACTGGCAATGCAGAATTTGTCTGGACCCACACCCATGACCAAGCCTTTACCAACATCAAGGAATTGATTAAAAACGCCAATGTTATTCAACCTATTAACTATAGTAAACCAGGACCGATATGGCTGATTACTGATGCATCGGATGTTGGAGTTGGAGCATGGGTTGGACAAGAAGCCTCCCATGAAACGGCAAGACCGGCCACTTTACACAGCAGAAAGTTCACTAATTCACAGATGAACTATGGGACAACAGACAAGAAAGCCCTTGCTGTGATTGATGCCCTCGCCACTTTCAACCACATCCTCATTGGCAATACCTTCACTATTGTTACCGACCACCAACCTCTCACCAATCTTAAAACAGAAAGGATACCTGGAAGAAGAAGAACAAGATGGATAGGCGAAATCAGCAAATACGATGCAAAAATTATCTACACCCCTGGAAGAACGAACTATTTAGCTGATGCTCTCTCCCGCCTATATGAGAATCAAGACCTCGCAAACCCTCCCCTTGTTCACGACCACACAAGACAAAGCGAGGACAGTCCTGACGACACCTCCTATGAACAAGAACCATCGATGGCAGCCGCCAGCTCTGCCACTCCCTCCAATCCTTTCTCTTACACCATGTACAGTGCTGCCGGAACAGAATGAGGAAAGGACATTGATGAAGAATGGAAAGACAATTGCACGCTCCGCAGCACACCTCCTCACGAACTTGAACAAAGCAGACTCCACTGGCCCCACTGTTATCACGACACCTGCCCTTTTCACCAGACTGAGATCAAGTTTGGCAACAGATATCAGCGACCATACTATATGCCTGCTGACGATTCCAAAGACACCAGCTTCGACACCGTAGAAGGAGCAGAAGAGATGATCAATGAAGATGAATTGACCCAACCTCCTCATACCCTTAATCCTGTTCCAACACGATACCAAGGTCTTGAAGAACTCGAACAAGCAGCAGCCTACGTGGATGCAATATCCTATTTACACCCCCCACAGTCAGCCCCACTATCCTCTCCTCCCATAATCGATTCACGACCACTATATGGTGGACCCTTACGAGTATACAACAATGAAACCATTGTCTCGGTCATACCCCCTGCTATTCCCGAGCATCGGCGTCAACTCTATGAAACTATTGAGGAAGAGGAAGCCCCTATCGATCCAACAAGAGGATCCCGAATCGAGGATGAACGAGATGTTAGATCAACCACAGAAGAATTAACCTCCTCTTTCCGAAGCCAAATGATAGCAGGTTATCGCCATGACCCAATTTACTTCAAAGCCATGGATAGCTCCAGGCATGGAGATCTTGCTCCCTACAACATATCAAACAGAATGGTATATACCAGCACCCGTTATGGTGAACATTGCCTATACATACCAAAGGGCCATATATTCAATGGAATGACTATTAGAGAATATGTCATATCCGAGATTCACAACAAAGGACACCACAGTGCGGATCGCAACCTCCAATATGCCTCAGAATATGTTTTCTGGCCGGAAATGCGAAAGGACTTCCACGATTTTGTCAGGCAATGCGAACTCTGTCAGGCAAATAAGGAGCGAACACAACTTCCTGAAGGGAAAGCTCAGACCCTCCAACTACCATGTGAAATATTTGAATCCTATGGCATCGATTTCGCAGGACCATTCAACAAGTCCGCCGGATATGACACCATCCTGGTAGCTGTGGACCGATTCTCTGGATACACCTGGTTAATACCAATGAAGATTACCGACTCCTCCAAAGACACCTGGAATAACCTACAACGATATTTGTTTACCCCCCACGGGTACCCCTTATCTATTGTCAGTGATGCTGATCCCCGTTTTACCGCCAGATTCTGGAAGCAAACCTTGACCTCCCTCGGAATAAACCACATTATGGCTGCCCCTGGACACCATGAGACTGGAGCATGGCCAGGCAGAACGAAAAATCCGCGAAGTTAAGACCGGAATTAGGAACATGATCAATGAACGACAAACCAACTGGGAACCAGCCCTGGTTGAGCTCGCTGCATATGTCAATGCTGGATTTTCAGATACATTGGGAATGTCACCATACAAGGCAGTCTTTGGCCACCAATACCCCCTTCTACCTACAACACTATTCAAGAACTCCTCAGTTCCAGCCTCTGATGACCATCTAAACCGCCACCAAGCAATTCGGAACGATGCCTTCCAAGCTGTTAAAGCTGCCCGATTCCGAAGCACCACCACTGCCCAGAAACGGCGACGCAAACATGCCCCCATCCCCCTAGGAGACATGCTGATGGTACACGGTACCATGTTCATTACCAATGTCGGACGCAGCAAGAAACTACAACCCCGATGGCGTGGACCCTTCAAAGTCATATCCTTTGACGAGCATACAGAGAACTACACTGTCCAGATGGATGGACGCATGTACCGCCGCAATACTGCAGCCTTTCACGCCTCTGCTGTCAAATGGTTCCACCCAAATGACGACTCCAAGTTCGCTGGAAGAACCCACTCTCGACCCGCACCTATCATCATTGAAAGGAAAGATGAATAGGAAGTTGAAGAAATCCGAGACCACCACCTTTGGCATGGAAATAATCAGCTCCTAGTCAAGTGGAAAGGATATCCGACGAGCGAAAACAGTTGGGAACCACTAGAGGGACTAGAGCACGCTATGGATATGGTGAACGAATGGTGGAAAGACAACATGCCAAATGAATCCCTCCCCCCAACAATCAATTATATCACCATATGCTGGACACCTACAATGCCAGAAACTGAGCGATGGCACGCAGAACTCGAAACTAGAGATGGATTTTGGGCACCACACTTTGAGTCGGAGTTCGAAAGCAGCGATGAGGAAAATCAAGCTATGGAGCAGGCCCTTGACAACTTTATCTAGTCACCAATCACCATCCGAATACCATAACAATGTCAAACTATGTGGAGCTCAATGTGAGGCAGCGACAACAGGTTGTTGGACTGTTGTTGAACCGCGATGTTATCCAACTTGAAGATTACTTCGAAATCCTCTGGATTGATTACTGTCCTGATTGCGATCATGCTTGGGTTGATGTACAGCACGAATCTGGTATTCGTGACCACTGTGATTTAGATTTCTTCGAGTCTAAGTGTTTCCTTAGAGTTTCCTCTTGTCCCTGGTGTGATACTTATGATGAGGAATTTCTTGCGGAAACTGAAGCCATGAGTTTCTCGGAATCCGCTTTTGATGATTATTAGGTTTTGTTTGTTTAAACAGTTGTTTTGTTTTGGGGAATGTAACCTGTACGGGTACTCGGTTATTGTTTTGCTTTAAGTATCGCTTTGATACTTGGTTTGTTTTATGTTTTGTTTTAAGTATCGTTTGATACTTGGTTTTGTTTTATGTTTTGTTTTAAGTATCGCTTTAATAGTTAAGGAGTTTTACCAAATGGTATCGATTGATACCATTGATTAGTTTCGTTCATGCTAGACATGAACAGATTTGTGTATTTAAAGACTGCCTGTTTCTACGATAGAAAAGGCAGACTTCGACAGACAGTATTTCAATATACTTAGTTGAACGGTTACTTCTTTGTTCCTCAGTTCACCCTCGAAGCCTCCTTTAGTTCCCAGCTCTCGCCTCCTCTCTGGAAGAGCAGGCCACCTGCCAACTATCGTATCTCTACCGATAACGTGATTAGCACCTTGCGAACACCTTACAATTAGTGTCAGCATGGGCAACTAGATGCTTCAAGTTTTGTAACTATTTACAAGCTATAAACTACATTTCACGGCGCTTTGGGGTTCACCCATGGCTGGCGTAGTTCTGCTGAAGATATTCCTTAAATTTTAGAGCCCAATAAGCTAACCCACTTCTACAAGACCCATAATATGTGATAAATACCTCTAAAACCTCCATATTAGTGCACCAGAAACTGAATCAAGCATAAGGAGAATGACCTGTAATAGGGCCTTGCTCCTGTATCTGCAATTCTACCATGTGAAAAGCACTACTGTACACAAAAAGTATTCAATGGGGTATAATTTACTGTTGGAATATTTTCCCTGAGTTTCGATTTCATACCTACTATTGGTTTCTTATATGATCTTCATGAACTTTCTGTTATACCTTACTTGATATCTGAAACTGTTATCACCCTGTTGTCTCCGTACTGTCTTCCTCTCTATCTCCTTGCAGTGAAAATTTCTCTCTTATTTCTTTTCTGTTTCCTTGTTGTTTCAAAGGGACAAGACTTTAGTCCCCTTACTGGAAATGAAAATTTTCATCCACACAGGCACTGGACAAGATGTAGATCATCTTGGGTTAAAAGGGCCTTGTTATCTACTTAGAAATGATATGCGAATTCTGACCTTTCAATCGTGTACCTAAGAAACTCTCCTGCTGGTTCTTATCCTTTATTCTTCCGTCTATACTTTTCTCTCCCCACATTCCGATGAATGATTTTATTTTACTTCATTTACAACAAGGCTTCAGGTAAACAAGTACAAGATGCTTGTAAGCCTCAACCTTTTTCTGAGGCCAGGACCTCTGAGCTCAAAAGCATTTCTGACCAGCTATAAGAGCATGGGAATATTTACCGCCCATGGTGGATCTCCAAGAAACTTATCAGTTCCAGTTTTGTGATACTGAATACGCTGTGATCTATGGGGCCAAAGGAACCACTCCTCAAGGATAATTCTTAGCCCTTTCGGCTCCAAGTTGCCATTTTTCAATGTCATACATTGTAGGCAAAAGGTAAGGGGTAGGCTCTATTTGGAAAAATTGACTGTTGCCCTCTGGGTCCAAGATTCAAGAACTTTGACGCGTAAGTAAATAAGACGCCGGCCTCGCTGG